>NW_005871403.1:195342-315744 GCF_000147115.1 Myotis lucifugus | reverse complement strand
GCATGATTGACGCCTAACTGCTCCCCTGCCGGCCTGATGCCCGAACTACCCTCCCTGCCGGCTTGATCGCCCACACTGCCCTCCCCTGCACGACCCGCCTCCTTCGCCAGGACCCGCCCCCTCCATTTGAAACGGCGGAGACACCCGGACCAGCCTGCTCCGTGCTGCATGGAGCCACGGGACCCCCAGGCCTCACCATGCAGGGAGGCTGCCGGGCCCCACCTCCGCTGTGTGCGTGGCCATCTTGTGGAAGCCTTCTTTGTGGTGGCCATCTTGTGACAACAACACGCGTGGACCACCTAGGCTTTTATTAGTATAGATAGGATTTTTAAAAAAATATATATTTTATTTATTTTTTTTACAGAGAAGAAGGGAGAGAGATAGAGAGCCAGAAACATCGATGAGAGAGAAACATCGATCAGCTGCCTCCTGCACACCTCCTACTGGGGATGTGCCCGCAACCAAGGTACATGACCTTGACCGGAATTGAACCTGGGACCTTTCAGTCTGCAGGCCAACACTCTATCCATTGAGCCTAACCGGTTAGGGCATAGATGGGATTTTTAATGTCTTGACATCTTTACCTAAATATGTCAACGAAATCACAAATTTAATGTTTTACACTGGACTTGCACTCACTTCTAAATCAGGTTCTTTTCTAGTGTTTACTATTCCATTAAACCAGAAAACTTTTAAATGCTAATGACACTTATTCTCATATTCTGTATGAACAAATCTCACAGATTTTCTCTCTAAAAATATTCTTGAATCCATTCATTTCTGTTCAACTGCACTACTGCCATTCTATTCCAAATATGACTTTTCTTCTCACCTTCCACTTCACACCATTCTCTACAATAATGCTTTATAAAAGCCAAATCTTACCAAAATTCACCCACACTCTCTTCCTCCCCTTTCTTCACTCTTCTTTCCTACCACTTAAAACATTTCAATGAAACTTCATTACTCTTAGGATAAAGTTCCAAAATTCTGAAGATGGTCTTGCTACAAGGCCCAGGCTGGTGGACCCACCCACCCACCTTTCTAGCTCCATCTCGCATGTTATATTCTCTCTGTATTCTGTTATCACTGGGCCTCCTTTCAGTTTCAGGGAATGCCCATGTGTCTTCCACCTCAGAGTTATACATGCCATTTATTCTTGTGTGTGTGTTTTTTTAAATATATTTTGATTTATTTCATGGAGGAGGAAGAGATAGAAACATCAATGATGAGAAAGAATCATCGATTGGCTGGCTCCCACATACCCACACTGGGGATGGAGCCTGCAACCCAGGCATGTGGCCTGAACAGGAATTGAACCATGACTTCCTGATTCATAGGTTGAAGTTCAACCATTGAGCAACACCAGCTGGGCCCTGCCATTTATTCTTACTGAAAAGGCTCTTTCTCCTAATTTTCCTTTAAATATTACATCAAATATCACATGCTTTAAAAAAAAAGCCTTCTATTATCTATAGGAAATTAATAATAATTGAGGAATATGCAAATTGTCCAGGACTCCGTCACAGTAATGACCGAACAGCAGGCTGCGTGGAGTGACCAGGCCGGCAGGGGGATTAGTGAGGGATGACCAAATGACTGAACAGCAGGCTGCATGGGCAACCAGGCTGGCAAGGGAGTTAGTGAGGGACGACCAAACAACTGAACAGCAGGCTGCATGGGGCGACCAGGCCAGCAGGGGGGCAGTTAGGGGCAATCAGGCCAGCAGGCAGAGATGGTTAGGGGTGATCAGGCTGGCGGGGGCGGGGGGGCAGTTAGGGGCAATCAGGCAGATGAGCCGTTAGGAGCCAGCGGTCCCGGATTGTGAGAGGGATGTCCTACTGCTGGTTTTAAACCGGCAGTTGGACATCCCCCGAGGGATCCCGGATTGGAGGGGGTGCAGGCTGGGCGGAAGGGACCCACCCTGCTCCATGCACAAATTTCGTGCACCAGGTCTCTAGTTTCCTTATAATTCCTTAAATTTTACTACTCTGGCTCATTACAGTTACATGTATAATTTACTACACATGTACTCATTATAGTTACAATTTTATATTTATTCACAATGATTTGATTCCTGGCTGCTTCCACTAGGCTATAAACACCATAAGAGCAGAGTTATGTATTTTGCTTATCGTTTAGATCCTAGACACAAGTACTGTGCCTGCTACACAATACACTCAAACATTCGCTGAAGTATAAAATGAATAAATGGTTGTAAATATGTCTTAAATTTACTTTACCTTCCCTTGGATCCAATTTGCCACTATTATAAAAAGTATATAGAGATGTTCACTACAGCATTAAGTTTTTAGATTGTTTTCTTAAAATTGACTACAATACAACATAAAAATTTGTATCACCCTAAAATTAAAATATGTATGTCCAATGAGAATCCCAATGGTTTAAGACACATTTCTTAAACTAGGTAAACAATTTATAGTTCGGTCTCCAGCTCACCCCCAAGCATTTATCCTGACCATGACCTTCTGCTTTATAGGTCGACACTCAACCACTGAGTAAAACTGGCTGGGCTCAAAGGTGCTATTTTAAATCACTGGCTAAAAAATGATTTATTTAATAAACTAGCTCTCTCAGAACTATTTGTCTGGAAGAAAAACATGGACCCTATCTTACACTATACAGAAAAATAATTCCAAATGGAACAGATTTTTTTTAAAACGTTTAGAAAATAATCCTATATAATAAAAGCCTAATATGTTAAGTGTCTGATCGTTTGTTTGACCAGTTGCTATGATGAACACTGACCAACAGGGGGCAGATGCTCCAACTGGTAGGTTAGCTTGCTGCTGGGGTCCAGCCGATCAGGACTGGGAGAGAGGGGCTGGACATGCCCTAGAGCCCTTTCGTGGTCCCTTCCTGGCCCTGATTGTGCACCAGTGGGGTCCCTTGGCCTGGCCTTCACCCTCTCACAATCCAGGACCCCTTGGGGGATGTCAGAGAGCCAGTTTTGGCCCGATCCCCGCAGGCCAAGCTGAGGGACCCCACCAGTGCACAAATCCGTGCACCAGGCCTCTAGTTTAGGATAAATGAGGATAATTTAGCTGTTTGAAGTACTGGTGACAGAAATAATCAAAGTACATTTTGATGCAGCTGACATCCTATCTAATAATAGACAAACATGGTAATTGACAGTACCTTCGCTACGCCACCCATTGGCTAATCAGCGCGATATACAAATTGACCGTCAACAAAGATGGCGGCTAATTTGCATACTGCAGGCAGGGCGGGACAGCGCCATCCTGCCTGCCCCACCGCCATCTGGGCCTGCTATTTGCGACCCAGGGCGGTGGGGCGGGACAGCACCATCCCGCCTGCCCTGCTGCCATCCGGGCCTGCTATCTGCAACCCGGGGCGGTGGGCGTCCGTGTGTGACCCGACCCAGGGCGGCCGGGCGGGGCAGCAGCAATACACCAGCCCGCCCAGGCGTCCCGTGTGCGACCCGACCTGGGGCAGCGCCCCAACCCCCAGATCAGCCCTGCCGTGTGCGCGACCCAGGGAGGCGGGGCAGGCACCGAGGGATCAGGCCTGCCATCTGCCACCCGAGGAGCGGGCCTAAGCCAGCAGGCGGTTATCTCCCGAGGGGTCCCAGACTGTGAGAGGGCACAAGTGAGGCTGAGGGATACCCCCCCAGCCCCCTCCCCTGCCAGTGCACAAATTTTTGTGCACCGGGCCTCTAGTCCTAAATAAGAGAGGAATATGCTAATTAGCCATTACACCCTGAGGCATAACAACCAAGCGCATCACAACCAGATCACAGATACAGCATGAGGGTGGGCCAGTGAGGTACAAGCAGGCTGCGGAGAGCTACAGGAGGGGGCAGGGCAGCAAGCTATGGGGGTGGGAAGGGGAGTGGGGGAGCTATAGGAGGACGGGGACAACGGGCGGAGAGCTACAGGAGGGCAGCAGCAACCTACTGGCTACAAGCGGGAGGCATAGAGCTACAGGAGAGGGCAGGGCAACAAGCTATGGGGGGGCGGGGGGAGCTACAGGAGGGTGGGGCAGTGGGCGGAGAGCTACAGGAGGGCAGCAGCGACCTACTGGCACATGGATTCATGCACAGGGCTACTAGTTCTAGTATAAAACAGACATTAAACAATACATAGAAGATATATCAGGCAGTAATAAGTGCAGTGAATAAATAACAAAACTTAGGAACCAGGGGATAAAGAGATATTATAGAGGTAGGGTTACATATCAATAGAGGCCTGAAGAAATGGGAGAACGAGCCAACAGGCACATTTTTGAGAAGAGCATCCCAGGTAGAGGGGTTAGCACATGCAAAATCCCTGAAGTGAGGGTTGCTCTGCTCAGGAACAGAAGAAAGAACAGTGGTTAGAACAGAGTGAGCAAGCACCTCACACCTGTTAGAATGGCTGTTATTAAAAAAAAAAAAAGACAAGAAATATTAAGTGTCTGAAGCATGACTGGCATTTTCAAGATGTTCTGTTTGTAGCACTTGGACCATCTCAGGTGCTACATAAATATTTGTTAGTTGAATGAACACATTATGTTCAAGTTTAATGTCTCTATGCCTTGAAAACACAAATGTCCTATTTCCTTAATGAAGCAATTCCTAAACAGTCAAATCACTAAGCTAAAAACTACGTATTTGGGCTAGCAGGAGGTACAACTAAATTTAACATTTTGAAATACCTTCACTATCTTCTGGATTTTCTTCTTCATTAGAGGCTTCAATATCTTCATCTTCCTGAGCAGAAACGGTGGAAGCTACACTTTCACATTGAGACACATCTCGTTCTTCACGAGGTTTTCGTGAAGTCTAGAGTAACAAAATATTAATTATGATTTAAATAACTAAATGGAAAGAAACAAGCCTTTTCCTATCTGAAATCACGGAGTTCACAAATACATACACACATACTAAACAAGAAGGCTGTATATGTGACAGCTGCTCTGGTTAGAGTACAGTTATCTCCAGATAACCATTAACTAGTCTTTTGTGTAGGTAAATCGCTTTCAACAAATTGATCAAAAGTAATATAAAAACAAACTTTTTTTAATTACTCACCACTATACATGTATAAAATAGCCCCAAATCACAAAACTCCTGCTCTTCTTTCCTTCCAAATAATGTATTTTCTAATAAAAATAACATATTTTTTTCTTATAATAATAAGGTGGAATGTGGAATCTTCACATGCAATAATGTACTATATCCCCAAGCATTTTCTTCACTATATAATATTCATTAATTCTTTTTCTTTAATCCTCACCCAAGGATATGTTTTCATTAATTTTAGAGGAGTGAAAGAGAAACATCGATGTGAGAGAAACATCAAAAAGTTGTCTCCTGAGCACACCCAGATATGGGACTGAACCTGCAACCTAGGTATGTGCCTTGAGTGGGAATCAAACCCACAACCTTTTGGTGTATGGGACAATGCTCCAACCAACTGAGCCACTTGGTCAGGGCCAAAAGAATTTATTAAATGTCAATGTAACAATTCAAGTACACAAAAACATAAATCCTATATATCTTCCACTGTGTTTTAACAGATAACATTCTGTCATGTTTTCCTGGGATCTCTTTTAAAAAGATAAAACACTCTAGACCAGCGGTCGCCAACCCTTTGGACCTCACGGACCACCAGTGGTCTGCGGCCCACCAGTTGGCGACCGCTGCTCTAGACCAACAATTGAAGCCTGCTGTTCCTATTCTTACAGTTGTAATTAAAATGATCAGAACAAGAAGTTTTAAAGACATCTGTGATGATAATTTTATGTTTACTTGGCTGGATCGCAGTACCCAGATATGTGGTCAAACATTATTCTGGATGTGTTCATGCATGCGTTGTTTTTTTTTCCTTTGGACCAGATTAATATTTAAATCTATAGGCTTCTGAGTTGAGCAGATTACCTTCCATAATATGGGGACGGCATCATTCAATCAATTAAAAGCCTTAATAGAATTAGATTGATGGCTACCTGCACTACCTACCCCCAACACACACACCCTACAAGGAAATTTGTTATCAGACTGCAGCTCTTCTGAGTACCCAGCCTATCACCCTATCGTATTGGATTTTGTACCCACTTAGCCTCCAAAATCATGAGCCAATTTCTTAAAGTAAATCAATCTCGCCCTGGCCTGGTATGACTCAGTTGGAGCGTCATCCAGTACACTGCAAGGCTGGGGGTTCGATACCCAGTGGGGTTACATACCCAGGTTGTGGGTTCCATCCCCAGTCAGGGTGCATATAGGAGGCATCTATCAATGTTTCTCTCTCACATGGATGTCTCTCTCTCTTTCTCTCACTCTCCCTTCCTCTCTCTAAAATCAATAAACATATCCTCGAGCAAAGATTTTTTAAAAAATAAAAAATAATTAAATCAATCTCACTCCCACTCCCGCTCCCTCGTGAAACACACACACACACACACACACACACACACATTGGTTCTGTTTCTCTGAAGAGCCCTGTCCAATAAAACAATGTTTATCTTTTAGAAACATGTCTGATTTATTCTTTTATTTTTCTCCCAGAACATTTCAATGGTTTTGAAGTCAACTCTCTCAGCAGTAGATTTTTTGTTATTTTCATTCCTTTATATTTTAGTTGCTATAGCATATTTTTAGCTCTTGCATTCACATTTTTAACCTAAAAGTTCCTTTGTGTATAACTTTTAAAATTAGCCAACATTATAATTCAAATGTGAATCAGTTTAAACATATGCACTTTTATTACACATTAGATCATTCTTTTTTCTTTTTCTTTTTAGTTTTTATTTTGGAAATTTTGAAACACATACAGAAGTTAGAGGCAAATCTTGTTTCATCTATACCCAACCTACTTTCCCTGATCCCCATTCTGTATTGATTTATTGTGAATCAAATCTCAGATATATCACATGAATATGTTAATAATGTAAAATATATCTTGCAATGATGGCTCATCTCAAGTAGTAGTTGTATTTCTAAAGAAATACTGACAAAGGGTACAAATATATTGACAAATAGTCTTAGAAAATATTTTAGAATGTCAAATCAAACAGACCATAAGAACGTGGTTAAGTTATTTGTATTTCTCAAATATGTTTACGATTAAATTGTTAAAGTAACAATTGGTAAGAATGCTATTAAACGACATATTTTATAGCTCCTTCTTACTCTGATTTACTACTTTTTTCTTCATTCATCTTGTGCTTCATTAAAAAAAAAATTTCAGCCCTAGCCGGTTTTGCTCAGTGGATAGAGTGTTGGCCTGCGGACTGAAGGGTTGTGGGTTCGATTCTGGTCAAGGGCACATGCCTGGGTTGTGGGCTCGATCCCGTGTGGGGTGTGCAGGAGGCAGCTATCAATGATTATCTTTCATCATTGATGTTTCTATCTCTCCTTTCCTCTCTGAAATCAATTCAAAAATATATTTTAAAAAAAGGAAGTCTGCCAAATAGTCAACTAAAAATGACAGTCCATGAAAAAAGAGAGCCTTGGAACTCAATTTCAAAAGTGCTTTTCCTTGAGAGAGCCATCATACTTTGATAGTGAGCAGGAGAACTTTATGCATGCTTCCCACTTATCATGCAGACATGTACTCAACAGTTAAGATTTAGTAAAGCTAAATTTTGTTGCTTCATCAAGGAAATTCTTAAGTGACACTGGCTTTAAAACAAAAACAAAATGCTTCAAATACCTGGAGATTAAGAATACATTAGAGTACTTGGCACAGTGGTGTGCTGCCAGGATTCATGCTAAGTCACCAGCACTCTCACTCACAACTGCTTTAACACCATCAATGCAAATGTAAATACAGTAGAAAAAAATAAATAACATCTTAAGATTTTATGTAAAGACAATGAAACCTCAGCTCTTGAACTTAACTGATCTGGAAGGCCATTCGAGAAGAGTTTTTTTCAAAAATTGACTTATTTTTCCCATTAGAAATAATGTAAATTGAATTAATTCGTTCCATACTCCCAAATGATTTCCCATTTTAATCTTTCTTCTATACATTACCATCTAATGTACTATCTATAATAATAAAAGCGTAATGTGCTAATTAGACCTGATGAAGCTGTGGTGGTCGAGGCAGAGGCGGCCACCGCTGTGTTTGGGGCTGAGCCCCTGGCACGAATTTCATACATCAGGCCTCTAGTCTATACTAATAAAAGGGTAATATGCTAATTAGACCAGATAGACTGGATGGACGTCTTCCAGACACGGCCCCTTGCCCACCCGTGGCCCCTCGCCCAGGCTGGCCCTGCCCCAAGTGGGGACCCCCACCCCAAACGGATGCGTGCCTGGTCTGCAAACCGCCTGCAACCCCTCGCCCACCCAGCCCTGCCCCCAGTGGGGACCCCTACCCTGACCAGGGGCGTGGCTGGCCTGCAAACTGCCCACAGCCCCTCGTCCAGGCCGGCCCCGCCCCCCAGCGGGGACTCCCCACCTCGATCCAGGGCCCCCTTCAGGGCAGGCCAGCTGGCCTCCACCCGTGCACCAGGTCTCTATCCTATATAATAAAAGGGTAATATACAAATTGACCCTAATGGCAGAAAAATCAGAACGACCGCTGGACCAGTCACTAAGAAACGCACTGACGACCTCTTGGTTTCTTTCCCCGGCCGGCAGGCTCCAATCGCCTGATGGCCACCTGCAGTGGGGGTGGGGCTGGTGAGCGGGTGGGAACAGCCGACCTCTTGGTCCTGTCCCCCAGCTGTCAAGCACAGATTACCTGATAAAGAACGGGAAACCAAGAGTATGTGGTGGCAGGGGGCAGGGCCAGCTGTGGGCAGCTGGGGAAGATGGCCCTGACAGCAGGCCAGGCCTAGGGACCAGACCCACGCACAAATTTCATGCACCAGGCCTCTAGTCCTATATAATAAAGAGCTAATATGCTAATTATACCAGACGGTGGAACGACTTTCCAGAACAACCTTCCGGAACGACCAGTGGGCGGGGGGCAGGTTTGCAGAGTCGTGAGGCAGCTGGGGCTGTGAGGGCCGAGGCAGCCAGAGCTATGAAGGCCTACCCTTGCACGAATTTCGTGCATCGGGTCTCTAGTTTAATATGACAACAAATACCTCTTTTCTTAAATTTATCAAATTTTAGCCTTAAATGAATCACTTTCAGCACTCATTCCACTGGTGCAGCATCTTTGCTTTTTAACATATCACTGCCTCCAGAATGCTGTCACTAGCCAAATCAATAACAGTTATTCTACCTTTAATTGCCTGTGATCAGTGACTTTAATACCATTAGCAACATTAGCACTCTTGAGGACCTCTTTATATTTTAAAATTGTGCTAATTGTCCATTTTGCTAGCAAAAAAAGCTAAATAAATAAATATACACAAAAATATTCACAGCAAAATTTCAGGAGATGTTAACAATGTGAGGGTTAGTGTAAGATGACTAGCATTCTCTCCTTTGTCTGCGGCTTGAGAGACCACTTTTGCCGTGCTGATGTATCAGCATGAAAGGGCTGTCAGGTTGAGAACTGAAGTTTTGTTCAATAACTGAGGCATTTTTTCCATGAACCACTTGGCAAATGGTTCGAGATGGGAGACATTCGAAAACCCAGGTTTGACTGTAGTCTTGAGCTCATGGAACCCTCAAAGAGCATTATAGACTTTGAGAACATTGAAACTTCCTTGTTAAGGAATTTTCATTACTCTTATATACTTTCTGGGTTTTTTTAAAAATAAATCTTTATTGTTCAGATTATTACAGTTGTTCTTTTTCCCCCCATAGCTATCTTCCACCCAGTTCCCACCCCACCCTCTGCCCTTACCCGCCCCACTGTCCTCATCCATAGGTGTATGATTTTTGTCCAGTCTCTTCCCTCACCCCCCACACCTCTTTCCCCCGGGAAATTGTCAGTCCACTCCCTTTCTATGCCCCTGATTCTATTATATTCATCAGTTTATTCTGTTCATCAGATTTTTTATTCACTTGATTTTTAGATTCACTTGTTGATAGATATGTATTTGTTGTTCATAATTTTTATCTTTACCTTTTTCTTCTTCTTCCTCTTCTTAAAGAATACCTTTCAGCATTTCATATAATACTGGTTTGGTGGTGAAAAACTCCTTTAGCTTTTTCTTATCTGTGAAGCTCTTTATCTGACCTTCAATTCTGAATGATAGCTTTGCTGGGTAAAGTAATCTTGATTGTAGGTTCTTGCTATTCATCACTTTGAGTATTTCTTGCCACTCCCTTCTGGCCTGCATAGTTTCTGTTGAGAAATCAGCTGACAATCGTATGGGTACGCCCTTGTAGGTAACTAACTGTTTTTCTCTTGCTGCTTTTAAGATTCTCTCTTTGTCTTTTGCCCTTGGCATTTTAATTATGATGTGTCTTGGTGTGGTCCTCTTTGGATTCCTTTTGTTTGGGGTTCTCTGCGCTTCCTGGACTTGTAAGTCTATTTCTTTCACCAGGTAGGGGAAGTTTTCTGTCATTATTTCTTCAAAGAGGTTTTCAATATCTTGCTCTTTCTCTTCTTCTGGCACCACTATAATTCGGATGTTGGTACGCTTGAAGTTGTCCCAGAGGCTCCTTACACTATCTTCATATTTTTGGATTCTTTTTTCTTTTTGTTTTTCCGGTTGGGTGTTTTTTGCTTCTTCATGTTTCAAATCTTTGACTTGATTCTTGCTATCCTGTAGTCTGCTGTTGGATCTCTGGATATTGTTCTTTATTTCAGTCAGTGTATGCTAAATTTCTAGTTGGTCCTCTTTCATATCTTCGAGGGTCTCACTAGATTTATCGGCTGTTTCTAGAAAATTCTTGAAAAACCTTATAACCGTGGTTTTGAACTCTATATCCAGTTGTTTGCTTTCCTCCATTTCTGTCATTTGTGACCTGTTTCTTTGTCTCCGCATTTTGGCTGTTTCCTTGTATTGATAGAGAGGCTTTGTGTGCTAGGTGTCCTATTGGGCCCAGTGGCTCAACCTCCCCAATTACTTGAGGTGGCCACTCTTGGTGCACCCCTTTGTGGGCTTTGTGCACAGTCTTGTTGTAGTTAAGCCTTGATTGTTGCTGGTATCACTGGGAGGAATTGACCTCCAGGCCAACTGGCTGTGATAATCAGCTGTGGTTATGGTGGGAGAACTTCTGTGCTGCAGACAGCCTTATGGGGCAAGACTTGCTTCAGTGGGGCTTTGGTGCTCACTGATTCTGCCCCCTGAGTGTGTCCCTTATGGATCTGAGGAGTTGTAATCTGGATGGTCCCACTCTGACCATTGGGTACACTGGCTCTTGGATCTCTAAGGAGATGCTAATTTAGCCTCTGCCTGAGGCTACCCAGCAGGAGCTACAGAGAGATCTGCAGATTCCTCTTCTTTGTTTGGGGTTTGGAGGTGCCCAGATGAGGCCCAGCTGTGAAGCAATGCAAGCTGCTGTGGGACCTTGGGCCTTCTTTTGGAAGATCTGGGTCTCTCTGACCCAGATGCAGTTAGTTAGGTAATTTTAGATTGCAAAGGGCCAGGGCATTCATATGCAAAAGCCTCTGCTAGCAGCTTGGGTGGGGCGGGGTCTTAGGGAATCAACAGGGCGGAGCAAACAGCTATGGCTGATTTTCAGCCCTGCCTTAAGAGGCCCCGGGTCTCGGTGTCCCAGGGTAATTGGTAATCACTGCAAGCACCTCTGAGAGAAGGCCGCCCTCGAGTTCCGCCCGATGCCAGACAGTCCAGTTTCTCCCCGTATGTGTCTGGGTCCCCAGAGACTCACCCGGAATTGGAGTTCAGAGCAGTTGGGAGCTTGTGTCTCCTTCCCGATTGAAAAAGACAACCGCATCCTCAGTTGCCAGCCCTTTCCGCGAGCGCCTCCATACCTCTGCACTTCCGCACCTCCTCTGAGTCTCAGTGTGCTTTTCTCTTTCCTTTTGTTGTAGAATTTCCACTCAGCCAGCCTTCCTGTGGTTCTGGATGATGTCCGTTTTGTCTTTTACTTATAGTTTTGAAGTGGTTGTACGAGGCAGTAATTTCAGGTGTTTACCTATGCCGCCATCTTGGTTTTTCCTACTTTCTGGTTTTTAACATTTATCCCATATAATATTTCTCTGAGAAAATGCTTTGTAATATGCCAAATCAAATCATGTCAAGAGCACTCCAACTAATTTTAAATTCAAACTCCCAAATGCTTCCATTTTTAAATCCAGTTTAGAGTAATTCAAATGTACTGAATTCTCATTACTACTAACAGAAGTTTTATTCTTTGGGCAGTAAATAAATAGTCAACTTGTGCCAAGAAAGTAGCATATCTTTTACAGGTAAATGCAATAAATAAAAATATGAGCTACAAAAGTTTTCTCAAAACCTATCTTGAAGTTCAAAAAACAAGAAACTGAAAGTAAAAGTCAGTAAGTAAGAGATTCACCATGCCTGACATACTCACTTTCTGCTTATGCTGCTGCAAAAGGTTGTCAAGATTGTGTCGCCTTTTATAGTTAAAATAGAAGTTTTTACATTGAGCTTCACTTTTAGTTCCCACCATTTTGGCAATTGCTGCCCAGTTACGACCATGTTCTACTAGACCTGTATTTTAAAAACAGAACAAATGTTAAAGAACAGTAACCTGATAAAGCAAACAAGAGCAATAATAAAACAAACTTAAGCATTGTATTCACAATCATTAACACTAAAAGTGTTTTCAATTCTCATTGATATACTTCAATAATTACTAAAATATGTATTGACACAAAACCCACTGAACAGCTCTATTTAAAACATGCTCATGAAAGCCCTGGCCAGGGAGCTCAGTTGGTTTGAGCATTGTCCCAGTATGCCAAGATTGCAGGTTCGATCCCCCATCAGGGCACATACAAGAATCAACCAATGAATGCATAAGTGGAACAACAACAATAAAAACAAACAAACAAAAGCATGATCATTAACGTTGGACACATAGTAATAATTCAAATACTTGTAAACTGACTGAGAAGGTACTTCTAAATATTTGGAAAGAGTGTATCAATATAAAATTAATAATATAATCAAATATAAATGATTAACATAATGATATATATACAGAGTGAGGCAAAAGTAGGTTTATACTTGTTCATATGGAAAATAATAAAATCCTATATAATAAAAGCCTAATATGCTAAGTGTCTGGTCATCTGGTCAGCCATTCAACCAATCAAATCGTAATATGCTAATGATATGCTAAGGTCACTAAACCGCTTGCTATGACGTGCACTGACCACCAGGGGGCAGACGCTCTGACTGGTAGGTTAGCTTGCTGCTGGGGTCCGGCTGATCGGGACTGAGCGAGACAGGACGGACATGCCCTGCAGCCCTCCCGTGGTCCCTCTCTGGCTGTCCAACTTCCTGCATCCCTTCCCGGCCCTGGTAGTGCACCGGTGGGATCCCTAGGCCTGGCCTGGGCCCTCTCACATTCCGGGACCTCTTGGGGGATGTCAGAGAGCTGGTTTCGGCCCGATCCCGCAGGCCAGGACAAGGGACCCCACTAGTGCACAAATTCATGCACCGGGCCTCTAGTAATTAATAATACAAGAATAAACTCTGTGTCTCATGTATTCACAGCTAAAAACCTACTTTTGCCCCATCCTGTATGTATGTATGTATATGTATGTATACACACATACAAGACTCCATGAATCATCAGCATGTCTTCAGTCCATTCACAATCAAGAAATGTCCTAAGAAAAATTAACCATTTGAAAAAAATCTGTTGTAACCCAAAGCATCACAGAAATCTATGCCATCTGACACTTTTTAATCAAATAATATATATATATATGCACACATACACATGTCAAAGGAATATGGGTATGAAAATGCATATATACATAGGAGTTATCCAGCCAGAGATATACTTTAAATACAGGTGTACCCAAGCAAAAATTTCCAGTATAAATTTAAGAATTTATAGAAAAACATCAGTTTTTCAAGGTTAATTCCAGTAGCTTCCTTAATAATTACTGGAAGATCACTTCTAAATCTTACCCGATATATGAATAAGAGATGAAAAGAGTGGTGACTAGCCCTAACCGGTTTGGCTCAGTGGATAGAGTGTTGGCCTGCGGACTGAAAGGTCCCAGGTTTGATTCCGGCCAAGGGCATGTACCTTGGTTGTGGGCACATCCCCAGTAGGAGGTGTGCAGGAGGCAGCTGATCAATGTTTCTCTCTCATAGATGTTTCTAACTCTCTATCCCTCTCCCTTCCTCTCTGTAAAAAATCAATAAAATACATTAAAAAAAAAAAAAAGAAAGAAGAGTGGTGACTAAAGTCATATGTTAGTGTATCTACCTGAAAAAGATTATGATATAGCTAATATCTACTTACTTCACTATGAAATTTTGATGATCAGAGAATAAATGTGAATCTTTTAAAAAGTTAAACATGTAATCATGACAAATCACAAATTTTCTAGTCATGGCAAACTTCAAATAAAAGACAGAACACTAACTTCTGTATTTTTGGTAAAGTTGGTTTATATGATATTTAAATGTATCACTCATTACCTGGTAAATAGAAAGTAAGTCTGAAATGTATCACTAAAAGTCAAGCTGTTTACAATATCCTCTCTCTAGAATTACAAGGTAAATACTTAACTCCCCCAAAAGGCGGTTAATCTCTCAAAAATTATTATATTTGAAAACAAATAATTTATTTATAAACCAATTATTTATCCTATTAGAAATCTTAAATTTTATATTACACTAGAGGCCCGGTGCCAGCTCTCCCACATCCCCTGAGGGGTCCTGGATTGCGAGAGGGCGCAGGCCAGGCCAAGGGACCCAACCGGTGCACGATTGGGGCCGGGGAGGGATGCAGGGGGATGACCAGCTGGGGAGGAACTGTGGGAGGGCTCCAGGGCATGTCCGGCCCATCTTGCTCAGTCCAGATCGGCCAGACCTCAGCAGTAGGCTAACCTAGCAATCAGAACATGTGCCCCCTGGTGGTCAGTGCATGTCATAGCAAGCGGTTGAGCGGCCTTAGCATATCATTAGCATATTACACTTTGATTGGTTGAGTGGACAACCGGACACTTAGCATATTAGGCTTTTATTAATAAGCAACAGTGGATTAATAAGCAACAGTGGAAAAATACAAGACCCAAAAAGTTCCAGAATAAGATCAAGGACAGGATCCAAACTTTTGTGTCTGGCTACAATGTTCATACTCTTCTCTGAATCACAGTGTAATTTCTTAGTAGTTTTTAATCAAATGCCTTACCAAATAAGCACTAAGAAGTTATTTATCATTCTATTCAATGCAACTTTTAAATAACACAAGTACAAACTTTTTATATGAAAATACCTTCTAAAACAACTTTAAAAGCATTAATCGCAACTATTCTGAAAAAGTGAAAATAGCCTACTTGCTCTTTAAATAAAATGAGACCCTTAAGTCCCTTAAAAGTGGCTCTTCAACAAGGCACAATTGGGGTACCTTATAAGGTACCAACCACACAGTAAAAAAAAAAACACAACTTGTAAGTTTACTTCTAAATTCTATTTATCATTGTGGAAGAACTTTTTTCTTAGATTAAAAAAATTAGCTCTATCTCACTCATTAATAATAAAAGCATAATATGCAAATCGACCAAACGACCGAATAGCAGAACGACCGCCGGAAGACAGCGCTATGACACGCACTGGCGCCAGTTTCAGCCAAGGTGGGTGTGATGCGATCAGTCGGGGGGCCCTGCCATTGCCCCATGATTGCCCCCACAGAAGAAGGCCCAGGCCACCCTCTGCGGAGCGATTGATCAGGGGGTGGGGGGACTCCACGATTGATCGCCCCAAAGAGGAAGGCCTAGGCTACCCAGCTGGTGGCGCTGTGGTGGGTGGGCAGGGCCTCCCTCTGCATGGCGATTGATCGTGGAGCCCCGGCAAGGCAGCCTGGGCCTCCCTCTTTGAGGCAATCGATATTTTCATATACATTTTACTAATTTTCTTTCATCTCTGACACTTCTATTATAAAGAAAGGGCAAATAGCAATATTAAAATATTTCCTCTAATTCCCTTTCGACGTGCACGAATTCGTTCACCAGGCCACTAGTTATTAATAATCTTACAAACAAAAACAAAAAAACTTGAAGAATCTGAACTATCATTTACCTTTTTTAGCAACTTCCATTTCTTCTTCTGTCCATCGAGAGGTTTCTACAGGCTCTGAAGAAACTAAAATAAAGAGAGAAAACCCAATAAGGTAGAGAAAAATTAACCCAAATCCTTCATTCACAGATTATATGGCACAGACTGCATAATTTGTAACCTATTTCTCTGACATTTGGTGAAAGAAACTAAAGAAATAGGATGGCATCAGCCTCTTCCCCTACCAAACTAAAGGGGAAAATGCAACACCTCTGTGATCTTTCTTAATGTTTTTTAAAGTTCCGTCCACATCTACGTTTGAATACCATTAATTTATTTTCTAAGAAGTCCCACTTCACCCAGTGCCTTCCCAATTATTAGAGCTCCATCCTTTCCTAATGAAGAGTCAGAGGAAGAAACAGCACTCCACCTGCTGGTCCAGGCACAGTCCTCTCCCATTCTCTGAGTCCCCTGTCTCTTCCTCTCTTGGAGGCTCTTATGCTCATCCTCCATGCCTGACATCTAGTAAACATGGATGGATCACGAACTGAACACTTTCTCTTTTACTTTAGAAAGAAAATTGAGACTATCAGGCCTGAAATGAGTGCCTGCTGTATTCCCCTTCTCAATAGTATATACTACCATCCACCCAGTCACTCAAATTAGTGACAGGATCCTCAGACTAGTCATTTTGAATCCTTCCTCCCATTTACCACTCACATCCAATGATGTGTGTCAATTCTAATACCCTGAATCCACCTCTCCTTGCCTGGGCCACTGCATGCATAATGATGCCCTTCTAGCTGGTCCCTCTTCCTCCAGCCCTCCTTCTCTCTAATCTGAGCTCCACAACTGTCACTAGAGATATCTGAACTCCAATCTAATCAAAGCACTCCTCTATTTAAAACCTTTATAAGCAATGAAGCATATAGTTCAAACAAGGCCCTTTGTGATCTGCCCCCATCCGCTTGTCTACATATTTCTCTCACATTATTCTTGCCATTCCTAGAACTTTCATACTTAATCTTACAGTGAAATTGGTACCACTGAACCACCAATGGTGGTACTCGACATTAACATAATCCTTTATAAACTAATGAGACAATACTTAGCAACAAAGACAAATGCTTTGAACTCTTGGACTCAATATTCAGAATTTATTCCTATAGAAAATAATTTAACAGAAAGAAAATGCTATATGAATTTTTTTTTAATTACAGTGTTACATTGGCTTAAAAGGAGGGTAGAGGATAACAACAGGGTATGGGTCAGGAAACTGTGCCTCTGGGCACAATGCCAATATTTGGCAGTCATCAGTGTAAAATTGAAGATGGCTTAGAAACTAGAAAATATTCATGATATATGCCATGTTCAAATATCAGAAAACAAAGTAGCATGTACATTAGGATTATAAGTAAGTAAAAAGAAAAAGAGCTCTATTAGGGTAGCAAAATAGGGGCTGTTGTTCTTTTACAAAGAAGTTTGAAAAATGTGAAAGCCAGACTTGCAGAGTATTTCTAGGTTGTCAATATCAGAGGTCCCTGCTGCCCTAGCCTAGCACTGAAACAGAATCCCAAACAAAAGTGTGGCCGGTTCACTCCATCTGCACACTCACTGGGTTCTGGCGGCGGTGGCAGAGGTGGAGGGGGCTCCTCGGTGGCTGCAGCTGCAGCACTAGCAGCAGCGGCTTCATTTGTCATGGACCTGGTAATCCGGCCCTTTCGGCGGCCCTGACTATTGGCAGTCTTTCGTCCCCGGGGTATGGCCTGCTCTCTCTCCTCAGTTTCTTCTGCTATTCCTTCTGTTTTGTCCTTTTCCTTAGTATTTTCTCTGGAAACAAAAGTGAATGAAAAGTTTGTGTGATTTAAGGTATACATATGTCAAAGAAGGCAGCTTTGAAAAATCTTTAAATAGAAACTGAATAAAACTAACCAATCCCTTCGTTACTAAAACAAAATTTATAAAATATTGTCATGCCCCAATTTTGAGAAGTTTTGACTGATTCAAATTAAGATATTTCACAAAGGCTTGTTTTGTTTGTTAATGGACTTAAAATGTAAACACATTTCAAATCCCCTAACTTAGATACAAGAACACTCTCTCTGAGGAAGTAATGAAGCACAGAAACACCCTCTGGACCTGCAACCGAGAGGCAGGGGACACCGAGAGGTAGGAGTCCTGGATTCCTGGCCTTTGCTGCGACACAAGTTTCCTCCTTTGTGAAATGAAGAAGCTTCAGGACACTCTCCATGACAGATGCTCTTTCTGTAATAACAGTCTACAATATTGTTTTATTAAAGCAGGCTCCATATTCTTCACCACCTCAAGGACAGTTATGTACAAACAGGGCAGCATGGCCTAATAGTTAGGAAAATGGCCTCTAGACCCAGGCTGCCTGGGTTCATACAGAGCTCTATGTGATGACTAGCCCTGTGATGACCTTGGACAAGCAACCTTACCTCTATGGAGCTCAGTTTTTCTCATCTGTAATATGAGGATAATAATAGTATATTTCATAGGGCTGTGGTGAGAATTACAGAAATTAATTTCTGTAAAATGCTTAGAACAGTGTCTGGAACATAGTAAACTTCGTAGGTGTTTCCTACTATTAAAGTTAAACTTCCTTCAGGCTATAAAGGGCTTATCATAGTCTCAGGCACTTAGGAAAAACACATTAAGCGGTCATTACTATAGCAATAGTACTACATGTAATACTGGAAAACCATTCTCTGTCTTTCTTATCTCCCAGGGTTGTTATAGTTAAAAGCAAGGTGCTTAGATTTATCAGGGATATCACTTTATAGATTATGTAAATGTCTAATCACTGAGTTGTACACCTGAAATATATTATACATCAACTATAATTGAAAAGTAAAATTTTTTTAAGGTGCTTAATGTAAATTTTTACAAATGAACAAAAAGATGGCACTATTCAAACACTCAACTATTCTTGCTTAACCAGTTAACTGCCACAATATTTTGAATTTAATTTAAAAAGGTCCGCCGCTTGCGTCTATAGACACTTATGGTGTACAAATGGTTAATGGAAGGTGCGTTTTTTGTTGTTGTTTGTTTTAATTTTACCTACTTCAAATAAAGACCTATTGTGGCTTAGCAAGTAAGTCACTGCCCTGCCCCCAAATGTTTCAAGAATAATTCTTTCCCCTTCAGTTCTAAATTACCCTTGAAATTACCATGTAGCTCTCTCCCCCTTCACTTCTGTATTCCCTTACCAATCTGCTTTATACCATAGCCTCTGATTAAAGAGGTTTTGTCAAAAGTCGCCAATGAATTAAAAACTGCAAAATCAAATAACCTTTATTACTTCTCGTCACATTACTCTTTCTGTTGCAACTGATACAGTGGACAAATCTTTTTATATCCTTCTCAACTTTGCTTTTAGGATTTCACACTTTTCTAATATCCCTATTGCTATTCTGGGACTCTTTCTGGCCTGCCTTTTCCCGATCATCCGTTAATGTAGGGATTTCCCAAGGCTCTCTCTGGCCTTAAAGTTCTGTGAGATTACCTATTTACATCAATTCTAATGAACTCATACCCCATCTCCTAAATCTCCTAAGATCCAGACTTGTTTTTCCCAATTACTGCACCATCTGAATTTCCCATCAATATGCAAAAACACGCTCATCTCACCACCTTGCTTTTGATCCACCTCACTCTCTAATCATTTTTTGTTAACAATACCACCATGTTCATAATCACTCAGGTATAGATTTGACATCATCTTTAGCTCTTTCCCTTTTTCTTTACTTCCTGTATGTAATCTGATGACAAATTTTGGGTATTTCATCTCATTAATATTTCTCCCATTAATTCACCATTTCTGTTTCTACTACCACTGTACTTATTCAGTATCTTGGTACCCCAATGACAGTCTTTTATAACAGCTTCCCTGACTCTTATATATCTCTAATCCATTCATTCTATATTGCTAATACAACATTATTCTAGCAGAATAATTTTGGTAATAAATCATTCCATCCATTCTAAGCCTTGTCTATTTCCACAGTCTCCTGAATGAAATCTACAGTTTCTTTCATTAAGGCTTTACGTAATCTAACACCAATCTGTTCTCTACTTTTCTTTTTCAGGCACACTATGTTCTTTTCTAATGAAACCATCATCTGTCATTTCTCAGAGAGGCATTATCTATTAACATTGTTCCCTTTATTCTACCCCAACTTAACCAGTTCTTCCTACATAAAGGCCTCCAAATTATCCAGACAGTATAGTCAAACCTTGGTTCTGGAATGTCTCCCCTCTCCCATAATTCACTTCTCAATCATGTTGTTCAAAGAAAAAATGTCTGTTCTTGAACAAAACTTCAGTTTTGACCAGACAACCTTCATGCTGATACATTTGCATGATAAAAAGCCTCTCTAGCCCTAACCGGTTTGGCTCAGCGGATAGAGCATTGGCCTGCGGACTCAAGGGTCCCAGGTTCGATTCCGGTCAAGGACATGTACCTTGGTTGCGGGCACATCCCCAGTGTGGAGTGTGCAGGAGGCAGCTGATCAATGTTTCTCTCTCATCGATGTTTCTAACTCTCTATCCCTCTCCCTTCCTCTCTGCAAAAAATCAATAAAATATATTTTTTAAAAAAGCCTCTCTAGGCCACAAACAAAGGATAGAATGCACCAGTATGTGTCAATTTACAGCTAAACCTCTCCTTGTTAACATCTCAGGAAATTGTGCTGTTAATATTTTTGTGTTTTTTTTGTTGTTGTTGCTGCTGCTGGCCCAAGGGATGCTTAGCACAATTTTAAAACCTAAAGAGGCCATCGAGAATGCTAATATTGCTAAGGGTGTGAAAGAAACAATGATCACAGGCAATTGAAGAGGTAGAAAAACTGTTGTTGATTTGGATAAAGGAAAAGCAGTTAGCCAGTGAGCATTTCAGAGGCAGTGATATGTGAGAAAGTGAAGATGGCACTGCTCACTCCCTGAAAGACACCCCTGGAACGAGTGCTGAAAGTGATTGCTTTAAGGCTAATAGGGGGTGGTTCGATAAATTTGAGAAAAGAAGTGTTTGTTTATAGATTAAACAGTACATTAGACTTGTACTGTATATAAGAAAGGTTAAAACAGGGAATCTTTTGGGGTTCTGGAACGAATTAATTCAATTTACATTATTTCTAATAGGAAAAATGATTCAGTTTTCGAATAAATCACTTCTTGAACAGTTGTCCGGAACTAATTAAATTTAAGAACAAAGGTTCCAGTGTACTAGTAAACCTCAACCTCTTCTCAATCTTTCAACATAAATTTATTGGGTTTGTTCATTTCTTCCAGGCTTTTCTTTCTTTTTTTAAAAAATAGTACTTGTAGCTGGGCCAGCATAGGTCAGTGGTTCAGTCTTGATCTATGAACCAGGAGGTCATGGTTCCATTCAGGTAATGGCACATGCCCCGGTTGTGGGCTCAATCCCCAGTAGAGGGTGTGCAGGAGGCAGCCAATCAATGATTCTCGTCACTGATGTTTCTATCTCTCTCCCTCTCTGAAATTAATAAAAATATTTAAAAACGAAATAAATAAATTTTAAAAATAGTACTTGTATCTTGCCTAATTTTCTCCTACTAACTAATTCATAAACTACCTGGGAGTAGCAAATATCTTATGTATTTTTTTATCCTCCATAACATCCTAGTCACATCAGTAATAAATGAATGTTTGTTAAACAAATTAGAGATTTTAAGGAAAAAAAAGTAAAATCAAGATACGGTAGTTCCATATGAGCAGAACCAATGATCACATGGGAATATAAATGTTATATGTGAACAACGAAAAAATATACATATTTTTAATTTATTTTTAAAAATATATTTTATTGATTTTTTGCAGAGAGGAAGGGAGAGGGATAGAGAGTTAGAAACATCCATGAGAGAGAAACATCCATCAGCTGCCTCCTGCACACCCGCTACTGGGGATGTGCCCGCAACCAAGGTACATGCCCTTGACCGGAATCGAACTTGGGACTCTTCAGTCCATAGGCCGACGCTCTAGCCACTGAGCAAACTGGTCAGGGCAAAAAATATACATATTTTTTAAATGGTTATCTTCCTAGAATATTAGAATGGCATGAGTATC
The DNA here is from genome assembly GCF_000147115.1 of Myotis lucifugus. Taxonomy (NCBI): domain Eukaryota; kingdom Metazoa; phylum Chordata; class Mammalia; order Chiroptera; family Vespertilionidae; genus Myotis; species Myotis lucifugus. The sequence goes on along the minus strand of NW_005871403.1, from coordinate 293,589 downwards.
CAACCTTTAAAAGCCATGTCAAATGATTAAGTCTGCTTTAGTTGACACAAAACTAGATAAACCTTCAATATTTCCAAGAGGATTATAAAAATAACACAGAAAACATTAAAAAGGAACAAACTACTGATACATGCATTATGTATGACCTCAAAAGCATTATGCTAAGTAAAAGAAGTCACACATGGATTCTATACTGCATAATCCAGTTTATATAAAATTGTAGAAAAAGCAAAATAGATTAGCAATTGCCAGATGCCAGAAAAGGGAGGAGAGAAACTCTGCAAAGGAGCATATGGGAACTTTGTGGGGTTATGAAAATGTTCTATCTAATATGCAAATAATAAATATAACAAAACTGACTCGCAAAAAAAAAATAAAGAAAACATTCTATCTACATCACGGTTGTGGCAATGGTCACTCCAATGCACACACTTGTCAAAATGCATAACATTTACACCTAAAATTGGTGAATTTTATTCTATGTAAATAATGCTTTAATAACGCTGACCCCTGGGGGAGACACAACCAACCCAGCCGCTAAGCCCTCCACACCACCCTGACACAATATGTACACAAAGGAATCAAGAATCTCTGAGTGGAAGAATCACAGATTGATTTTCTTTATATTTTGCTCTCTTTTCCTAATTTTCTATAATGAGCAAGAATTACTTTTATAACCTCAAAAACAGCAACCACAAACAAACCAGGAACTCTATTTTATATAATACAAATGAGGTACATAAAAAGATCATGAGGTATCTTTGAAATCAAAGATTAGATTAAATTTGATATATCTCAGTGATAAGTATATATTATTATAGCCTATTCCTTCTGAAGTAATATATACCATGTCTGGCAAATAAGCCAAAAGTTATATTTACTGAAATACTACACTCCTTATTTATATCAAATAACTATTCAATAGTTAAAGCACACATCACATTAATTCTTTTATCTGAAGTTTTATACCTTCAAAAGACACAATTTCATTATTTAAAAATAAGTATAAAATTTAACTAATTATTTAATTCTAATTATTTAACTTACTTAGAGTCCTCCTTTTCATCTTTTTCTTCTTCATCTTTTTTTTCCTCTTCTTTTTTTTCTGTTTTTTCTGCTTTATCTTCTTCTTTTTCTTCTACTTTTTCTTCTTGTGATGGTCGGGCAATTTGCTGCTAGAATAAACCATCATTTATAAAATTCAAAGGTAAAAGAACTAGCTCCTCAAATTCTGATGATGAATTTTAATAAATATCTACGCAAAAAGAATAAATAATTAACTTATTAATCTTTTACAATGTAATTAGGAATCATGTATTTACAAAAAGTCTAATGCTCTTTAATATATTCTATATATATTGTTTAAAAGGTCAGATATACACACACACACACACACACACACACATGCCCATAGGGTTTGAACCCATCAAAGAATCAAAAATGTTAAGATTCCACTAGAAATCTGCAGTTGGTGCTCTCTTTTTGTAGCTCCTATATCTAATCTGTCACTTAAGCATTTCAATTTTAATTTAAACTTTGATAACCTATCAAACCATCCCCCTAGTATTTGATGTTTACTATATTCTCAATTTTTTCATCATTATAGATAATACTATATAAAACATCGTTATGCTTTTACTCTTTTGGGGGACATTCATTTAATAGAATTAGTAGACAGCTATGGTCATTTATCAAGACTGAAGTAATTTGGAAAATTACTAAGGATATAATAAAGTGAAAAGAAGCACAAATATTTCCAAGCTGAAATTACAACCATCTCTATATATAAAAGGCAAATATGATAAATGTCCATTCGAATGGTCGCTATGACGCACACTGACTACCAGGGGGCAGATGCTCAATGCAGGAGCTGCTGTGAAGCGCCAGGCCAAGGCGGGTGCGAACAGGGGCCCAACTGACTTGCTGATCGCCCCACAGATGGCAAGCAGGGGCAGCGGTGGCTGGGGGCGGGGCCGCCATCCAGCTCCCAGGATGTGGTGGAGCCAGGCGGGAAGGCCCTGTGCCAATCGATCAACCCGCAGTCGGGATGGTGGAGCAGGTGAGGGAGCGGTGCCAGGACACGGCGGGGTGCCAGGCAGGGTGCAAGGCTGTGAGGCTGGGGGCACCAGCTGGGGCTACAAGCCTGGGGGCATGAGCTGGGGCCTGATCCCCAAAGGCCACCTTGAGGGACCCCACCCGTGCATGAATTCATGCACCGGGCCTCTAGTAATCTCATAAAGGATGAATGAGGCAGGATAATAAAAAGCTAGAAAAAATAGGTCCAGAGACATGAAGGCGTAGAACAGACTGACAAATCTCGGAGGGGTGGGGGTTGGGGGGTGAGGGATGGGAGTGGGATACAGGAAGAGATAAACCAAAGAACTTACATGCATATATGCATAGCCCATGGACACAGATAATAGTGTGGTGAAGCCCTGGGGTGGGGTAGAGGCTGGGTGGAGAGGGGCAAAGGGGGAGAAAATGGGGAACATATGTACTGTTTTCAACAATAAAACGTATATGTATAAGTGTATATATATATATACACACACACACACACACATATACACTAGAGGTCCGGTGCATGAAATTCATGCACTTGGGGCGGGGTCCCTCAGCCCATCCTGTGCCCTCTCGCAGTCTGGGAGCCCTCAGGGGATGTCCAATGGACAGCTGTCAGTAAGACATCCTTAGTGCTGCAGTGGAGGCAGGAGAGGCTCCCGTCACTACTGCGGCACTCGCTGGCTATGAGCCTGGCTTCTGGCTGAGCAGCGCTCTCCCTGTGGGAGCACAGAGACCACAAGAGGGCAGCTCTTGCATTGAGCATCTGCCCCCTGGTGGTCAGTGTATGTCATAGTGACCAGTAGTTCCACCGTAGGGCCAAAACTGCTCTCCAACATCCCTGAGGGGTTCCGGATTGTGAGAGTGCGCAGGCCAGGCCAAGGGACCCCATCGATGCACGATCGGGGCCGGGGAGGGATGTGGGAGGTTGGCCAACTGGGGAGGGACCACGGGAGGGCGCTAAGGCGTGTCCAGCCCATCTCATTCAGTCCCGATCGACCAGACCCCAGCAGCAAGCTAACCTACTGGTCGGAGCGTCTGTCCCCCCTGGTGGTCAGTGGATGTCATAGCAACCAGTCATTCCACCGTTGGTCCAAAAACTGCTCTCCAACATCCCCTGAGGGGTTCCGGATTGTGAGAGGGCGCAGGTGAGGCCGAGGGACCCCATCGATGCACGATTGGGGCTGGAGAAGGATGTGGGAGGTTGGCCAAATGGGGAGGGACCACGGGAGGGTTCCAAAGCATGTCCAGCCAATCTGGCTCAGTCCCGATCAGCCAGACTCCAGCAGCAACCTAACCTACCAGTAGGACCATCTGTCCCCCTGGTGGTCAGTGCACATCACAGCAAGTTGAGCAGCCTTAGCATATCATTAGCATATTACGTTTTGATTGGTTGAACAGCCGCTGGACGCTTTGAATATTGGGCTTTTATTATATAGGATGTATTTTTTTAAAAAGTAGGAAAATTTTTGGCATGTGGAATGAGGGAACTTAGATAAGAAAATAAAACAAGACCAAACAATTTACAGCCAGCTAATGAATTGCAAGACCTTATCTTCCCTAACCAAGGACACTTGAGAGAAAATGGTTTATGCCTCTCCTCCCTAACCAGAGAATAAATAGCTTAAATCACCCTAGTCAGGGAGATAGGTAATAGAGACCCAATTAGTGCTGCTGGTACCATTAAACCTAAGGATGCATGAAGTCTGGGGAATATATATATATACTAGAGGCCTGATGCATGAAGATTCGTGCAAGAATAGACCTTCCTTCCCCTGGCTACCGGCACCGCCTTCGCTCCGGCCCGGAGCCGTCTTTCTACCTTCGCACGCTGCCCAGAAGCCCGGAGAGGCTGGGGCGGGCAGAACACTGCCATCTTTGTCGTGTCGATTTGCATATTCCCTCCTTATTGGCTGTGGGTGCTGCAATCTTTGTTGCAAAGTGATGGTCAATTTGCATATCCCGTCTTTATTAGAGAATATATATCCTATCTAATAATAGACAAACATGGTAATTGACCATACCTTCGCTACGCCTCCCATTGGCTAATCAGCGCGATATGCAAGTTAACCACCAACAAAGATGGCGGCTAATTTATATACTGCAGGCAAGGCGGGACGGCGCCATCCTGCCTGCCCCACTGCCATCCGGGACTGCTATTTGCCACCCGGGGCGGCCAGGAGGGGCAGCAGCGATCTGCCAGCCTGCCCAGGTGTCCCGTGTGCGACCCGACCCGGAGCGACCGGGAGGGGCAGCAGCAATCGGCCGGCCCACCCGGGCATCCCATGTGCGACCCGACCCAGGGCGGCAGGGCGGGACAGCGTGGCTCCTCTGTCACCCCAGCCTCCTCATCACAGCTCCCTTGGGGGCCTAAGCCTTTAGTCGGACATCCCCCAAGGGCACCCTGGCTGCCAGAAGGATGTCTGACTGCAAGCTAAGGCCTGATCCCCCGGGGAAGTGGGCCTAAGTTGACAGGTGGACATCCCCCAAGGGCCCTGGGACTGCAAATGGAGGCAGGCCGGGCTGAGGGACCCGCCGCCCCCCCCCCCCGAGTGTACAAATTTTTGTGCACCGGGCCTCTAGTATATATATAAAAGGCTAAGCGACCATCCAACCGGCCAGTAGGTATAACACGCACTGACCACCAGGGGGCAGATGCTCAATGTAGGACCTGCCGAGCTGCCTTGACTTGGCAGTGGCAGTTCTCAGGTGATACACCCCAGAACCAGAGAGGAGGGAGCCTGATTCTGGGATGCGTCACCTGAGAACTGCCCTCTTGCAATCCGGGACCCTTCAGGGGATGTCAGAGAGCCAGTTTTGGCCGGATCCCCGCAGGCCAGGCTGAGGGACCCCACCTGCGGGAGGGACCTCGCTCACTCTGCAGACACCCTTCAAGCTGCAGTGCTGCCCCAGGTGCAGCAGGCCAGGGAGAGACCATGGGAGGTTGGCTCCAGGGCGTGTCCGGCCTGTCTTGCCAGTCCTGCCCCGCTGGCCACCTTCTAATTTCCTTTCAATGTGCACGAATCCATGCACCGGGTCACTAGTACATAATAAAACCCCAAAAAAACCAATTAGAGCCTGAAAGACAAAATATAAAAGTAAACCAGTGAAAATGACCAGAGAATGAAACCAAACTCCCCCATACACTCATTTTGATGCATGAGCATATTAAAAAATGCACCTGGGAAGCTGATGAATATGCTGCTGACACCCTCCCAAGAGCTCCCCTAAGATTCCCACCAGCAAAAACAGAGAAAAATGCTCGAGACAAAAGATGCCAGTATGTGCCCTCCTTAGAACACTCCCACTCACAGTGTACTTTTGCTTTCTTTTCTTCTAAACTCTAAGGGTCCCCATGAGACTTGCAACTAGGGCAGCAGCGGGCTGTGGCAACTTTCCCAGGCTTATCCCCTGAACCTGTCTCCAAGACCCCCTTTTCGCAGGTGTGGAGCGAAGACTGAAGACAGCTAGAAGGAAGCCAAGCACTGCAGAAAGGAGCAAAGCGGCGGAGAAGGGAGGGATCTGAGGCTGCGGAGACGTGAGTGGAGCCGAGGCACCAGACACAGGAGCGGAGCCAGGCAGTGGAGAAGGGAGTGCAGGAAGCCCTATTCTTGTAGGAATAGGCCCCAGGAAGCCCTATTCTTGCAGGAATCTTCCTGCAACGGGCCTCTAGTATAACTCACAAAAATTCTCTACAGGTTTGAATGTTTCTTATGTTGACAGTGCTCTACAGCAAAATCTAAAAATAGTTTACGCTGAGACTTATTACTGTTACATCTAATTGAATATCTAACACTAACAAATCCTATATATCCTTATATAATAAAAGGCTAATATGCAAATTGTCCCCTCAACCGGGAGTTCGACCAGGAGTTCAACCGAGAGTTTGACCAGGGGTCCGGGCCGGCCGGCCAAAGGCCCACGGCCCCTCCTCCCAGCCGGCCCCAACCCTGATTGGCTCCCCACCCCAATCGGGGGTAGGGCCAATTGGCCAATTGCCTGCGGCCCCTCACCCCAGCTGCCCTCCCCTTGGCTGGCCTGATTGGCCCCAATCAGGGTGAGCCGGCCAGACCCCACCCATGCACAATTCATGTACCGGGCCTCTAGTGTGTGTGTGTGTGTGTGTGTGTGTGTGTGTGTGTGTGTGTGTGTATTTATTTATTTATTTTTAAAATATATTTTCTTGATTTTTCACAGAGAGGAAGGGAGAGGGATAGAGAGTCAGAAACATCAATTAGAGACATCGATCAGCTGCCTCCTGCACACCCCCTACTGGGGATGTGCCCACAACCAAGGTACGTGCTCTTGACCGGAATCGAACCTGGGACCCTTCAGTCTGCAGGCCGATGCTCTATCCACTGAGGCAAACCAGTTAGGGCTAGTATATTTATATTTGTTAAAATGCTCAAGTCTTTAGAAAATTGATAAAGAAATTCCCACTTCTCAGACAATGAAGCTGCCAAAAAAAAGAAACAACTACATTTAAGATCAAGCAGCTATAGTTAACTAAAAGTATACAAGAAGCAGAAAGCAGAAAGTACTACCTCAGCCACTGAATTTTTCCTTAAAAATACTTCAGGAAATAAACAGAAAATATCTTATGTCCATCTTATCAAAACATATTAACAACTAATGCCTTTAAACCAAATGAATTTGATATTATTTTCCTGAAGACTGAAAGGTGTTAATCACCAAAAAACACCATCATGAAGGCAATGAAGGTAATAGCAATTATCCCAGATTAACATAGATATAAAAATCCTCAAAAAATATAAGCGAACAGAATTTAGCAATATGTTAAACACCAAGATCAAGGCCACTGGGGAAAAGGTTGATTCAACATCTGCAAATCAATTAATGTGATGTACCACAAAAACAAAATGAAGGCTAAAAATCACATGATCATATCAGATATAGAAAAGCATTTGACAAAATCCAGCACCCATTTATGATAAAAAAAAACTCGCAGCAAAGTGGAAATAGAGGAAACATATCTCAACATAATAAAGGCCATATATGACAAACCCCACAGGTAACATACTCAACAGGGAAAAGCTAAAAGTGTTTTCCTTAAAATCAGGAATAAGACAAGAATGTCCATTTTCACTACTTTTGTTCAACATAGTATTGAAAGTCCTAGCCACAGCAATCAGACAAAAAGAAAAAAAAGACATCCAAATTACAAAGGAAGAAATAAAAACTGTCATTATTTGTAGATGACATGACACAGTACATGGAGAACCCCAAATATACCACCAAAAACACTACTAGAACTGAAAAATGAATTCACTAACTTAGCAGGATACAAAATTAATATTCAGAAATCACCTGCATTTTTATAAATCAACTAGAGGCCCAGTGCACGAAATTCGTGCACGGGGAGGAGGTCCCCTCAGCCCAGCCTGCACCCTCTCCAATCTGGGACCCCTTGGGGGATGTCCAACTGCTGGTTAAGGCACGATTCAGGGGATCGGGCCTAAACTGGCAATCGGACATCCCTCCCACAATCCGGGACCACTGGCTCCTAACTGCTCACCTGCCTGCCTACCTGATCACCCCCTACTGCCCCCGTCTGCCAGCCTGGTCACCCCTAACTCCCCCCCCCCCCGCCGCCAGCCTGGTCGCCCCTTACTGCCCACCCCTGCCGGCCTGGACACCCCCAACTGCCCCTCCTGCTGGCCTGGTTGCCCCACGCAGCTTGCTGTTTAGTTGTTTTGTCGTCCCTCACTAACCCCCTGCCAGCCTGGTCGCCCCACGCAGCCTGCTGTTTGGTCGTCCATCCGGTTGTTTCATTCGTGATAGCCCCTGACTTTTTATATATTAGGATTACAAACTATCAGAGAGAGAAATTAAGACCCAAATAGCCCTAGCTGGTTTGGCTCAGTGGATAGAGCAATGGCCTGCAGACTGAAGGGTCCCAGGTTTGAATCCAATCAAGGGCACATGCCTGGGTTGCGGGCTCGATCCCCAGTTGGGGGTGTGCAGGAGGCAGCCGATTAATGATTCTTTCTCATCAATGCTGTTTCTCTCTCTCTCTCCCTCTCCATTCCTCTCTATAATCACTGAAAATATTTTTTTTAAAAGACACAAATAAATGGAAACATATATCATGCTCATGAATAGGAAGAATTAACCTCATTAAGATGTCCACATTACCCAAAGCAACCAACATACCAATGACATTTTTTCCCAGAACTAGAACAAATAATCCTAAAATTTATGTGGAACCACAAAAGTCCCCCAAAAACACCAAGTGAACTTGAAAAAGAATGAAGCTGGAGCTATCATGCTACCTCATAACTATACTACAGGTGTGTGTGGTTGGGTAAGGGACTTGACGTTGGGTCTCTCAGCACCAGCGGACTTGACGCTGCATCCCTACGGGCGCCGGCCCAGACTCTGACCGGAGGGAGGAGAGAGCCGGATACCCACACCCAGGACTTAACTCTGGGTCTCACCGCGCCCGCAGGACTTAACACTGGGTCCCCGTGGGTGCCGGTGGGGACTTGACGGTACGTCCCCGCGGGAGATAAATTTATATATTATTTTCATATACATTTTACTAATTTTCTTTCATATCTGACACTTTTATTATAAAGGTCAAATAGCAATATTAAAATATTTCCTCTAGTTAATTCCCTTTTAATGGGCATGAATTTTGTGCACCAGGCCACTAGTAACTACCATATGATCTAACAATCCTACTTCTGGGTATTGAACCAAAGATATCCAAAACACTAATTTAAAAAGATATATGTACCCTTATGTTCACTGCAGCATTATTTATAATAGCCAAATTATGGAAACAAACTAAGTGTCCATTAATAGAGGACTGGATAAAGAATATGTGGTATATATGGAATATTACTTGGCCAACAAAAAGAACTCTTACCATTTGCAACAAGACAGACGGAGGGAGAGGGTTTTATGAAAAGTGAAGTAAGTCAGACAGAGAAAGACAAATGCCATATAATTTCATCTATATGTGTAATCTAATATACAAAATAAACAAACAAATAAAAGAGAAAAAACTCATAGATATAGAGAACAAACTGACGATTGCCAGATTGGAGGGGATTTGGGGGTTGGTGAAAAAGGTGAAGGGATTAAGAAGTACAGACTGGCAGTAGCAAAATAATCACAGAGATGTAAAGTACAGCATAGGGAATATAGTCAATAATACTGTAATAACTGTATGGTGCCAAGTGGGTAATAGACTTATCAGGAAGATCATTTTGTAAGTTATATCAATATCTAACCATTATGCTGTACAACTGAAACTAATATAACATTGAATATCAACTGTAATTGAAATTTTTAAAAATATTTTAAATAAATAAATAAGTAAATAAGGCCAAGAAAAGACATGCTGACATAAAAGGGAATATGTTGTCAACATAATGGAAGAGTACAAGTTCTTGCAAAAAGTATTCAAGTACTGGAAATGAAGAATGTGGTCCCTAAACAATGACTTGCTTTTGCATAGGTCACTAGCAGGTACCATAATAATCTTATCCACACAGTAACAGACTTATTAAATAAAGAGTTTACACTGGAAAGAAAAAATACTTTCTTCTAACAAAACTAGAGGCCTGATGCACGAAATTCGTGCAAGGAGCTCAGCCCTAGCTGACATGGTGGCTTGCCTCAGCCCTCACAGCCCCGGCTTCGTCTGGAAGATCGTCAGAAGTTTGTTTGGCTTTCCAGTCTAATTAGCATATTACGCTTTTATTATTATAGACTAGAGACCCGGTTCACAAAAATTTGTGCACTGGGGGGGGGGGGGTCCCTCAGCCCCGCCTGTGCCCTCTCGCAGTCTGGGACCCCTCGGGAGATAACGACCCGCTGGCTTAGGCCCGCTCCCAGGTGGCAGAGGGCAGGCCCAATCCCTAGGTGCAGCCCTGGTCGGGCTCAGAGCAGGGCCGCTGGGGAGTTGGGCACCGCCCCGTCATGCACAGAACCGGGGGGGGTTCGGGAGGTTCGGATTCCCCCCCTCAATCCAGCCTCAGGGTAGGGCCGATTGGGGGGTTGTGGCACCGCCCCCTGTCACACTCAAGGCAGGGTCGATGGGGAGGTTGCGGCGCCACCCCGTCACGCACAGAGCAGGGTCAATCAGGGTGTTGGGGCGCTGCCCCCTGTCACTCACAGAGCAGGGCCCATCAGGGGGGTTGGGGCTCCGTACCGTCATGCACAGAGCAGGGTCGATCAGGGGGTTGGGGAGCTCCCCCCTGTCACGCACAGAGTAGGGCCAATAGGGGAGTTGGGGCACCGCCCCCTGTCACACACAGAGCAGGGCGGATCAGGAGGTTGGGGTGCCGCACCCTGTCACACTCAGGGCAGGGCCGATGGGGAGGTTATGGCTCTACCCCATCACACACAGAGCAGGGCTCGTGGAGGGGGGGGGGGTCGGGGCGCCGCACCCTGTCACACACAGAGCAGGGCTGATCAGGGGGTTGGGGCGCCGACACTGTCACACTCAGGGCAGGGCCGATGGGGAGGTTATGGCTCTACCCCGTCACACACAGAGCAGGGCTCGTGGGGGGGGGTGTCGGGGCGCCGCACCCTGTCACACACAGAGCAGGGCTGATCAGGGGGTTGGGGCGCCACACCCTGTCACACACAGAGCCGCAGGGCGATCAGGGGGTTGGGGAGCTCCCCCCATCAGGCACAGAGCAGGGCTGATCAGGGGGTTGGGGCGCCTTCCCCTGTCACGAACAGAGCAGGGTGGATAGGGAGGTTGTGGCCCCGCCCCGTCACACACAGAGTCGCAGGGCGATCAGGGGGTTTGGGCGCTGCCCCCTGTCACGCTGATCCCGGTGCCAGGAGGCCTCACGGCTCCGCTGATCCTGGTGCTGGGAGGCATATTACCCTTTTACTATATAGGATAGAGGCCTGGTGCACGGGTGGGGGCCGGCTGGTTTGCCCTGAAGGGTGTCCTGGATCATGGTGAGGGACCCACTGGGATGCCTGGCCAGCCTGGATGAGGGGATGATGGCTGTTTGCAGCTGGTCACACACCCTTCAGGGTGGGGGTCCCCACTGGGGTGCCTGGCCAGTCTGGGTGAGGGACTGAGGGCTGTTTTCAGGCTGGCGGGTGACTGAAGCTCCCAACCGCTCCTTTTTTTCTTTTTTCTTTTTTTATTCTGGGCCAGCTGTAGCTCTGAGGCTTGGCTCCAGCTCTTAGGCCTCGGCTGCTGAAAGCAGGTATCTGGTTTGTTTGGGTTCTATAATCGAAACATTGTTTCAACTCCAGCTCTGAGATCCTGGCTGGCTGAAAGCAGGTTTCTGGGGTTTTGTTTGGCTTCTATATTTGTAACAATGTTTCAAACTGCAAGCTCAGAGGCCGGCAGCGGCAGGCGGGGAACGTTGGAGTCCTCCGTCACTGAAGCAAGCAAGCCTCATGTTCGCTTCAAGCTGCCTGGCTGCCGGCCGCCATCTTGGCTGCCAGTTAATTTGCATATCGCCCTGATTAGCCAATGGGAAGGGTAGCGGTGTGACACCAATTTGCATGTTTCTCTTATTAGTGTAGATGTTATACATAGAATTAAATTACTGGGCATCTACACTAATAAAAGTGAAACATCCAAATTGGTGTCACTCCGCTACGCCCACCAGCCAATCAGGATGAGTATGCAAATTAACCCAACAAATATGGCGGGTTAATTTGCATGCGCAGGAGCGGAGCAAAGACTGAAGGCTCGGGCTCCAGCGAAGACTGAAGACGACTGAAGACTGAAGAGGCTTGCGTCTCCGCTGCGGCCGGAGCGGAGACACCAAGCCTCGCTGCCACCGGAGCGGAGAAGCAAGCCTCACTGCAGCTGGAGCGGAGAAGCCAAGCCTCACTGTGGCCGGAGCAGAGAAGCCTAGCCTCGAGGCTTGGCTTCTCTGCTGCGGCCGGACCAAAGGCCTGGGTCCCGGGTGCCGAGCAAAACCGGTGCCGGCAGCCAGGAGAAGGAAGGACTATTGCGCGAATCTTCATGCAATGGGCCTCTAGTATCATTTATAATTTTAGATCTCAAATAATAGCATTTAAGAGTAGGCTTCTGGTTTCCAATTTTTAATAGGTAATCATGGCTTCAACTAAAATGTATAATAAACCACTCATTCTCATCATGGGATGCTAATAAGTTGAACTGTAAAAGTGGATTGGGCAGTATCTAACAGCAATTTGAGAGAAGAGTCTAATCTTTTGCCAATAATGATCTCTGAACACAATTTTTAACAAAAATATGATTACCTGTCTAATTTCCTTATGATTCTGAGATTAAAAACTCACTTTCAGAATCCTACATAATAAAAGGCTAATATGCAAATCAACCAAACGGTGGAACGACTGGTCGCTATGATGCGCAATGACCACCAGGGGGCAGACACTCAACACAGGAGCTGCCCCCTAGTGGTCAGTGCGCTCCACAGGGGTAGCGCCGCTCAGCCAGAAGCCAGGCTCACGGCTGGAGAATGCAGCGGCGGTGCCAGGGCTAAGGATGTCTGATTGCTGGCTTAGGCCCGCTCCCCAGCAGTCGGACATCCCCCAGGGCTCCCGGACTGCAAGAGGGCGCAGACCAGGCTGAGGGACCCCCCCCACCTGAGTTCACGATTTTTGTGCACCGGGCCTCTAGTAAATAATAAGCAAGTTACTTTATGGCAATAATAGGTTAAAAATCTAAGCTCACAAACTTGGAATCTTTCCGTCAATAGTTTACTATGGGTAAGAGGAGTGGGGGAAGGGAGAGGCAGACAAAAACTGAAAGAATGGAACGTGCTTCAGTGGAGATCTACAGAGTCTTAAAATAAATGTGCCCTAATCACTCTGGGATTACCTAGTGATTCAAACTTGATTGGATAATAAACCAGTAAAGAGACTTTTCAAATTAGTTGGATCTCTATGATATATCGACCAGAGTAAGATAAAGAAGGTAAAATCAAGACACATGAATTTAAAAATTCTTAACTTATAACTAGATATTTTTAAAAGTGTTTTCTATATAGTACATTCTATTCTTTCCAAACCAAATGTTTTTCCCAAACTCCAAGGTTATATAGCTAACTGTGTACATTAGATCTGCACTTGGATGTCCAGCAGGTATTTGAATTTTATCATGTCCTGAAATCTGCTCCTCCTACAAAACCTGTTCCTCCTTCAGCCATCCCTTTCACAGTAAATGGCACCTCCATAAACCAAAACTTGGATTATCTTTGATAACTGTTTTTCTCACATTCCCCCACAATCAAACCATCAGCAAAAACCCTTTGGCCTTACCTTTAAATATATATCAGAAACTGATCAGTTCTCTTCACCACCCAACTATAGCCAAGTCCAAGCCACTGGGATTATGAAAATAACCTCTTAACTGTTCTCCCCACTCTTCCCTTGCCTCACAAATCTAACCTCAATAGAACAGTCAGAATAGTCTGTCACAACTAAAATCTGATATTATACTTCTGCTTGAAAGTCCAATGGATTCTTCTCTTATTTGGTATCAGTTCTAATGTCATTCAGTTATCTTTATAGTTTTGTTTTGTTAATCCTCACCCGAGGATATTTTACCCACTGATTTTTTTTTAGAGAGAGTAGAAGGAAAGGGGAGAGACAAAGAAACACACTGACACAACGATTGACTGCCTCCCACCTGGGTCCCGACCAGGCTGGGGATCAAGCCTACAAACTGGTGTACGCCTTACCCTTGACCAGAATCAAACCCATGATCCTTCAGTCCATGAGCCAAACCACTAATCACTGAACCAAACGGCTAGGGCTCATTCCGTACTATATTAAACTAATATCACCTAATTTCTGAAAAGTTGTCCATCTATTTTCACACAAACGAAATGAAGTAGTAGTACACAAACAATTAAGAAACAGAGATAAGATTCTTTTGGTCTGAGATGGTGGTATAAGTCCATTATTAACCCCCTCCTTTCACAAATTTCCAGTGAAACAACCAAAAAACTATAAAACTAGAAGGAAAATCTTCAAGGTAACCTAAAAGTGATTGTGAGCAGGACTAGAATTGTTGGAAGGCTGACCAAACCCAAACTGAACCTACTTGGGGGCAAGCCTCCAAAGGGTCAGGTCAAGATGAGGATACATATGGAAAATCTCAGTTCTGCAAATGCACTTGGGGATATGCTAAGGGTGCTATCACATAGAACAAGAATGTGCAGAGGAAAACACTAATATGGCTAAAACCTAACAAGGCAAGTGTGCCACAGAAGAGTGAAGTGGTACCCCAAATAACTTTAGAAGACAAATGTTTCAGAGTTAACAGAGACACTCCCTGTCACTAGAGCTTTCCCCTTTATCACAAGCAAGACACTGTTAATCCAGCATTGATAAGGTATAATAAACATCAAATCATCCCTTTACATTTCCTGGGATTAAAAAAATTTAAACAGTAACATACAAAATTTCTAAATATAAAATTAAAGTTACAAAGACTAGTTAGTAATTAGAAATACTAGTAAAGCTATTTTAAAAAATTTGTAGCTGAAACTTGTTGAAAACGTAGATAGGCTCAAGCAACTCTTGCAAAAGGACCTTGGTTCCACTTTGCAGGTGGGAAGCAGGGGGAAAGCCCGGGCTCCTTTAGTGGAACAGTGTTTCCTATCTCACTACCAACATTCAATTTGCTGCTATTCAGTTCATAAATCTTTACAGGGCTCTACAAGCATCTATCTCTTTGTCTCTACACTATCAGTCCCACTGATGTACAAGAATACTCTTTTCCTCCCTTCTTATCCCCATCAGGCCTGCCACCCATTTCTGTTTTATTTTATGAGCAAATCTTACAAACAAGGCTACACTAATACTATTGCCACTTCCACACCGTCTATATCCCCTTCAGTTCACTATAATCTTATTTCTGACTCCCTCACCAATCCACTGAAAATGCCTATCAAGGTCACCTCAGCTGACAACCTCTAGCAGCATTTCACACCGTTGACTCAGGAAACACTCCCTATACTTTTTTTGACCAAGAAATAAGTTTCGAAGAACATGTAATTACATCTTATGAGGTAGTGTTCTGTAAGAAATGATGACCCAGAAAACACAAAAGTTGTGACTATAAATAATGAAAAAACTGTGTCAACCTGTATCTGGTGACCAAAGAGACAAAGGAAGACAGGGTAGCTGTGTACAGAAACCATTAAGAAATTTAGGAATGCTAATAAACAGTCAGCAGCTGTCCAAGTTCATGCATACAATTCGATGTTTCGACTTGTATCCGGGTGTGGAGGGTAACAGGTGATTGCATTATCCCAACAGTCTCACTGGTAAAGCATACATGAGCTGTGACAGCTGCTGAGTATTTTGGAAGAAGTAACTGAGTTGCAACTGTGAAAACATATACTACATTGTATTAAAAACTATCTTTTTAGGTGAAGTACTTTTTTTGAGGTATTTAATTTATTTATTTTAAGATTTTTTTTTTTAATTTATTTTCAAGACAGAGGAAGAAGGAGAGGGAGAAAAACATCAGCCAGCTGCCTCCTACACGCCTTCTACCAGGGGACCTGGGCACATGGGAATCGAACCAGCAATGTTTCGGTGCACAGGACAAAACCCACCAACTGAGGCACACCAGCCAGGGCTCAAGTGCTTTAAAGATTTAAACTATCTAAACTATCTAAACTCCCAAAATGAAATAAAATCCGCCACTCTGGTTACCATGCTGTATTTCTCTCTCTTACCTACCTGTCCCTTCCTCAAACAAAGGACTGGTAAAGATGATATAGTAAATAAGGTGTTAAGGGTCTCAAATTTAATTACATTATTATTGTTAACACTGACATGCACGATTTATATTACATGGAAGTATAAAACTTTTCTCATTAATTAATAAGTTTCTCATACTAGAAACTTAAAATACATTCAAAATAAAAAATATAACACTTAAAAATATATAGCTTAACTTCAAAACAATCAAAACATGTTCATAATATCCTAATTAATAGAAACGCCAATCCCTAAAGTACACGTTATTAAGTACAAAGCTCCTATTATAACAATTTCATCTTCCTGTTTACACCAACCCTGAAACATCTTCCATACAGTATTGAAACACACCTGGTTTCGTCCTCTGCGTTTTCCATAATTTCTTCTAACTAGGGCTTTATAATTCTCATTTTTCTTGGTTAAGTAGTAATATAAAACACAATCAGGAACACTCTATAAGTAAAAAAGAAATATTTTTGAGAATCCAATGAAATAAAATTTTTAAAAAATTAACACTTTCTAGGAAAATCTCTGGTTTTCTCAAGGTATAAATTGAGATGAAACACACATAACGTAGCTGGACTCTAAAAATGTACATTTTATGTCTACTACTTTAATGGGCAATACAAATTACATAAAAAATACTAGGAACTATCAGAAACATTCAACAACTTTCTTATTAATCAGTAACTAAATTCCTATTCTTAATGCATATATATAAACATTCAAATTTTCTCTTTAAATATTTTCCCCAAAAACACTACATTCAACCCACTGTGAAAAAATTCAGGAAAAATCAGGACCATAATATTATAATTAGAAATTTAATGAGGTTAAAAAAGCATTGTAATCCATGTGTTTTTAGAAAAATACAAAATACAATTAACCATGAATATTATTAGTCTGTGTTCTGTGCTAAGGATTTGTGAGCATATAATTGTAAATATCACTATATTAATCACATGAAAATCTTTTCTGTAGCAAGCCCTTTGCAAAAATCAGATGCCATTAACTATTTTTGGGTATTAGAGCATAAAATTTCCAAGTAGCAACCTTCAAAAAACTATAAACATTCTCAATGCCAACCATTTCTCACCTTTCTTTCCAAGTAGGATGCAATTAGTCCGAAGTTTTTTGGATGCTGGATAAACCTGCATAAAAAAAACCAAAACACAACAACACAAACACACAGACAAACATTTTAACAACTCAAAAGCGGAGGGGTGTGTGTGTGTGTGTGTGTGCAAACCTCGAGAATAGAAATATGTACCAACTAAATCCCAGTGGTTCCTAGCTGCCTACCTGAGGAACAACTGTAATATCACTGGAATCTTTTAAAGGACACAGATTCCTGTGCACCATCCACCAGGAAATGACTGGACTGGTCTATGATAGAGCACAGAAATCTGTACTTTTAAAAAGCACCCCCAGATGATTCAGATACCACCCATGTTTGGGTACCTCTCTTAACCTGACTTCATAACCCCAGTTCTTATCTGTTACCTATATTTCCACTAATAAACTTATGGGAAGATAACCTCAAATCTATATTCTCTACTTTGCAATATCAATTCAAATGCCAAAACGAGGGGCTAAGTGTTTTTTACTAACTATGTAAGCTTCAAGTGGATAATAATTTAAAATTTAAATTACTTGTCCTTAAAGATCTCCTTCTCATGGTCAGTCCAAACATTCATAAACTGCCTATCTTTATAAATCTTCATGGGGTCCTCCATAAGCCCATTCATGTTAATGAACTTGACCCGTCTTTGTTCTGCATCAAACATCATAGGTGGAATCACAGAGAGCTGCCGCATTTGTTTCTCATTATTCTGGAAAAAAAAAATGCAGTTTACATAAAATAAAATCTAAAGAGGGTCACAGACTGTCTTAATATATACTAAAAAAACAAAAACCCACATACATATGTAGTTCAATGACAATAGTAGTATACACCATAACATCTAGAATGTAGTAATTACTCAAATATCTAATAAGTATCCATTCAATGAATAAGAGTCAGAGTACACATATCCTATATAATAAAAGCCTAATATGCTAAGTGTCTGACCATTTGACCAGTTGCTATGATGTGCACTGACCACCAAGGGGCAGACATTCGACCAGTAGGCTAGCTTGCTGCTGGGGCCCAAACAAATGGGACTGGATGAGAAGGCTGGACATGCCCTGGAGCCCTCCCACTGTCCCTCCCTGGCCCCGATTGTGTACCAGTGGGGTCCCTCGACCTGGCCTGCCCCCTCTCGCAATCCAGGACCCCTCAGGGGATGTCAGAGAGCCTGATCCCACAGGCCAAGGCAAGGGACCCCACCGGTGCACAAATCTGTGCACCAGGCCTCTAGTATTTGTTATAATCTACTACTACAAATTGAGAAGAGGGTTTATTTTTATTTTTTTTTAAGTTATTTATTGGGGTGACATTGGTTAATAGGATTATACATGTTTCAAGGTAAATTTCTATGACACATCATCTGTATATTGCATTGTGTGCCCACCACCCAAGGTCAAATCATCTTTCATCACTATATATTTGGCCTCCCTTACCCTTTACTACCTCCCTACTCCCTTCCTTATGGTAACCACCATACTGTTGTATGTGTATAAATTTCAGTTTTATATCCCACATAAGTGAAATCATACAGTTCTTAGCTTTTCTAACTGACTTATTTCGCTTAGCATAATATTCTCAAGATACATCCATGTTGTCACAAATGGCAATATTTGTGACATCATAGGTGGAATCACAGAGAGCTGCCGCATTTGTTTCTCATTATTCTGGAATCACAGAGAGCTGCCGCATTTGTTTCTCATTATTTCTTATGGCTGACTACCAACACTTATTACCTGTCTTGTTGATAATAACCATTCTAACAGGTGTGAGGTGGTACTGTCGTTTTGATTTATATTTCCCTAATAGCTAGTTAAGTTGAACATCTTTTCATATATCTGTTGGCCTTTTGTATATCTTCTTGGGAGAGGTATTTGTTCAGGTCCTCTGCCTATTTTTTAATTGGATTATTTTTTGTTTGGTGTTGAATTGTATAAGTTCTTTGTAGATTTTGAATTTTAACCTCTTATCTCCTATTCAGCTGGTTGCCTTTTTGTTTGTTGGCAGGTTCTTTTGCTGTGCAAAAGCTTTTTAGTTTGATATAGTCCCATTCATTTATTTTTCCCTTTACTTCCCTTGCCTTTGGGGTTAAATTCATAAAATATTCTCTATGACCAAGATCCGTAAGTTTAGTACCTATGTTTTCTTCTATGTCATTTATTGCTTTAGATCTTATATTTAGATTTTTGACCCATTTTGAATTAATTTTTTAGATGGGGAAAAACTGTAATCTAGTTTTATACTTCTGCATGTGGCTTTCCAATTTTCCCAGCACCATTTATTGAAGAGACTTTCTTTTCTCCATTGTGTGTTTAGGCTCCTTTGTCAAAAATTATTTGCCTATATACATGTGGTTTTATTTCTGGGCTCTCAATTCTGTTCCACTGGTCTGTGTGTCTGTTTTTCTGTGAACACCATGCTATTTTGATTATCGTAGCTATATAGTATAATTTGAAGTCAGGCAGTGTGATACCTCCGGCTTTGTTCATTTTTCTCAGAATTGTTTTGGCTATTCAGGATCTTTTGGGATTCCATACAAATCTGATAAATTTTTTTTGTTTAATTTATTTTTAAAATGACTTTAGAATTTTGATGGAGATTGTACTAAATATTTTTTTAATTAAATCTTTATTGTTCAGATTATTACAGTTGTTCTTTTTTCCCCCCATAGCTCCCCTCCACCCAGTTCCCACCCCACCTTCTGCCCTTACCCCTACCACTGTCCTCATCCATAGGTGTATGATTTTTGTCCAGTCTCTTCCCGCACCCGCCACACCCCTTCCCCCCTGAGATTTGTCAGTCCACTCCCTTTCTATGTCCCTGATTCTATTATATTCACCAGTTTATTCTGTTCATCAAATTATTTATCTTCTTAAAGGATACCTTTCAGCATTTCATATAATACTGGTTTGGTGGTGATGAACTCCTTTAGCTTTTTCTTATCTGTGAAGCTCTTTATCTGACCTTCAATTCTGAATGATAGCTTTGCTGGATAAAGTAATCTTGGTTGTAGGTTCTTGCTATTCATCATTTTGAAGATTTCTTGCCACTCCCTTCTGGCCTGCATAGTTTCTGTTGAGAAATCAGCTGACAGTCGTATGGATACTCCCTTGTAGGTAACTGTTTTTCTCTTACTGCTTTTAAGATTTTCTCTTTGTCTTTTGCTCTTGGCATTTTAATTATGATGTGTCTTGGTGTGGTCCTCTTTGGATTCCTTTTGTTTGGGGTTCTCTGCGCTTCTTGGACTTGTAAGTCTATTTCTTTCACCAGGTAGGGGAAGTTTTCTGTCATTATTTCTTCAAATAGGTTTTCAATATCTTGTTCTCTCTCTTCTTCTGGCACCCCTATAATTCGGATGTTGGTACGTTTGAAGGTGTCCCAGAGGCTCCTTACACTATCTTCATATTTTTGGATTCTTTTTTCTTTTTGTTTTTCCAGTTGGGCGTTTTTTGCTTCTTAGTATTTCAAATCTTTGACTTGATTCTTGGGATCCTCTAGTCTGCTGTTGGGTCTCTGTATAATATTTTTTATTTCAGTCAGTGTATGCTTAATTTCTAGTTGGTCCTTTTTCTTATCCTCAAGGGTCTCATGAAAGTTATCAGCGGTTTCTAAAAAATTCTTGAAAAACCTTATAACCATGGTTTTGAACTCTATATCCAGTAGTTTGCTTTCCTCCATTTCTGTCATTTGTGACCTGCATTTTGTGTCTCCAAATTTTGGCTGCTTCCCTGTGTTGATAGAGTGGCTTTCTGTGCTAGGTGTCCTATAGGGCCCAGTGGCTCAGCCTCCCCATTTACCTGAGGTGGACACTCTTGGTACACCCCTTTGTGTGCTTTGTGCACAGTCTTGTTGTAGTTAAGCCTTGATTATTGTAGGTATCACTGGGAGGAATTGACCTCCAGGCCAATTGGCTGTGAGAATCAGCTGTGTCTGTAGTGGGAGAACTTCTGTGCTGGAGACACCCTTCTGGGGCAAAACTTGCTTCAGTGGGGCTTTGGTGCTCACTGAGTCTTCCCCCTGAGTGTGTCCCTTATGGGTCTGAGGAGTTGTAATCTGGATGGTCCACTCTGACCACTGGGTACACTGGCTCTTGGATCTCTAAGGAGGTGCTAATTTAGCCTCTGCCTGAGGCTACCCAGCAGGAGCTACAGAGAGATCTGCAGATTCTTCTTCTTTGTTTGGGGTTTGGAGGTGCCCAGATGAGGCCCAGCTGTGAAGCAATGCAAGCTGCTGTGGGGCCTTGGGCCTTCTTTTTGGATGTTCTGGGTCTCTCTGACCCAGCTGCAGTTAGTTAGGTAATTTTAGATTGCAAAGGGCCAGGGCATTCATATGTAAAAGCCTCTGTGCACAGCTTGGGTGGGGCGGGGTCTCAGGGAATTGACAGGGTGGAGCAAACAGCTATGGCTGATCCTCAACCCTGCCCTAAGAGGACCCGGGTCTTACTGTTTCACGGTAATCGCTGCAAGCGCCTCTGAGAGAAAGCCGCCCTCAAGTTCTGCCCGATGCCAGACAGTCCAGTTTCTTTCTGTATGAGTCTGGGTCCCCAGAGACTTCCCGGAACTGGAGTTCAGAGCAGTTGGGAGCTTGAGTCTCTCTCCCGATTGAAAAAGACAGCAGTGTCCTCAGTTGCCAGTCCTTTCCGCGTGCACCTCCGTACCTCTGCACTTTACTTCCACACGGCACCTCCTCTGAGTCTCAGTGTGCTTTTCTCTTTCCTTCTAGTTGTAGAATTTCCACTCGGCCAGACTTCCTGTGGTTCTGGATGATGTCCGTTTTGTCTTTTAGTTGTTTTTTTTGAAGTGGTTGTACAAGGCAGTAATTTCAGGTGTTTACCTATGCCGCCATCTTGGTTTTCTCTATATTAAATCTTTATATTGCTTTAAGTAATATGGCCATCTTAGCTATGTTGAACCTTCCATTCCAATAGTAGTGCATTCCATAACATCTAACATGTAGTAATTATTTATATATCTAATAAATACCCACTCAGTGAATTAAAGAGTCAGAGTATACATATTATTTTTTACAAGCCACAATTTGAAAAGAGTTCTTTACTTAAAAGCTGACATTTCAGAAAAAATTTTAGATATAGAAAATACAAAGTTATGTCAAGTTCATTGATATAATAGTGACCTTATGAGCCACATTAATTCTATTTAGTCTCATTTTTTAAAGTCTTAACACCATTTTAGACAACAAATCTTGACATCATTTTAGAGAACAATAAACAGAAAATTAAACAAACAGGCACCAAATCTTAGGATCACTGATTTTAAAGTAACTAAATTCATTTAGGAATTAAATGCTTCTTGCTAATCTTACATAATCTTTCCATTAAAATTTTAAGACTATTATTCTTAGCAATTTAATCGAAACTTTTTATGTCTATATAATTTCTTTTCCCAAGGTTTAATTTAAGTTTATAAGCACAAACTTCCATGAAAAAACTTTTAGCAAAGTTATAAGTATTAATCTCAGTAACAAGGCTAGGTCTTCTCCTAATAATTTTCCTCAGAGAAGTAGATATTACCTTACAAGTCCTTAGAAAGTCTATAATTTTATGAGGTACTCTCAATCAGTTTGAACACCAAAGTACTGTTTGCAGCAGACATTAGTTTGAAATCACCTCAACTGATACTAATTATAGATGCTTATATGGTTTCAGTCAAAAAGCAAGCTAAGAAATTTAACACAGGTTTAGTTATTCTAGGAATTATGGCCACAAATCTTGAAATATACAGCAACATAATAATTATCTTTGATCATTACTTAAGAGGCTACCACATTCAAATAATCAAGACCACTAGAATGTAGGGATGAGGTTTTAAAAAGCCATGTTATAAAATCAAAACTAGCAAAACTCAATAGGTAGATGGCTTTGAAACAACCTTAAGACATAGTTTGAACACAGTTACAAAGACTCAGTGTTCTTGACTGAAATTTATTCTTGTTCAGCAATGATTTAATAATGTCACCTCTTATGTCTCTTTCAGGCTAGAGAGCACTCTTTGGAAACCACAACAAGTGAATACACAAACATCTGCAAAATACATGCTCTTTTGCTGTTTTATGAGATGGCACAACATGCTCAGTCCTCTAACCTAGAAACCAGGGAGTCACTTTCCATTTCTCTTCTTTCTCACCCCCACACTTAATCTATCAATTTTGTCCTGTCCATTCTACCTTCTATAACCTCTCCTTTCAGTCCCCTCCTATTATCTAACACTGTTATTCTGACTCAGGTCCTTACTTTTATAAAAGTCTCCTCCTCTCTTTCCCCACCTCCATGTGGCCAAAGCCATATTTGTAAAACACCAATATGATCATGTGACTGCCTTCTTTAAAGCTTCCAATGATTGACCACAGTCTTTGGACTATTCCCTCACTTATGTATAAATAAACCCTTAGTTCCTGGAGTATGAGGCTAAAATTCCTGAATAATGAATTAACTTAAATTAGATCAATTTATTTTCTTACCTCCTGCTCAGAGAGTCCATCAATAATCTCAGAAATCTCATGTTCACTTCTAGCAATAGTGGCTGAAAGACCAGCTCCCCTCTGCCCAACTCTAAGTATGAGAGAGAAATTATATATATATTTAAAGGCCTTTTATAAGGAAGACATATAAATTAAATTACTTTTGTATAGATTACTTTTCTGAATAAGACTTTTTTAATCAACTAGATGTCAGAGAAGAAACCTAAATTAATTTGCTTGAGTCATCTATAAAATTAGTAATAATTTAAATGCCGAGATTAAGGTTTAAAGGTTGCATGTCCAAGTTCAAATGACAGAACTATTTATTTATGGGAAACTTCTGGAAAACCAGTTATTGGTGACATTTCCATTTCAAATACCAGTTTTTTGCATGCCTTCCAGAAACTAGAATAGCAGGCTTAGAAAAATACATCAAAGATTTTTTAAAAGAGGGAAGAAAAACACAACCATCATCCCTCACAAAAAAAAACAACCTTAATCATAATTAAAAGAGCTTACATGACTGTTACATGAGACAGTGAAGAGCAGAACACTAATGTTTTTACCTTTACAAAATACCTGTTCTCCAAAAGTAAAAACAAATCAGAAAATATCTTAGCAATACCAAAGAATTTTATAATTAGCAACCAATTTAATACTGTTTGACTATGTTGGTGTAGGTATGAAGGACAACGAGATACTCAGGTCTATTCTTATTAACTATCATTTCCAAAGAAATGGATATTTTCAAAAATTGAATAATCAATTTAAAAATATTTACTTAAGCCCAGCCAGCGTGGCTCAATGGCTGAGCGTCGACCAGGAGGTCATGGTTCGATTCCCAGTCAGAGTACAAGCTGGGTTTCGGGCTCAATTCCCAATGGGAAGCAGTAGGAGGCAGCCAATCAATGATTTTCTCTCATCATTGATGTTTCTACCCTTCTCTCCCTTTCCCTTCTTCTCTCTAAAATCAATAAAAACATATTTCTTTAAAAAATTAACTTAAATTTAGATTCAACATCATGAATATAAAAAATTAATATTAAATTCACCAAGACATATTAAAAACAAAAGTTCTTTATAATCTTTCTTAATGATTATCAAGTAACAATAAGTATTGTGAAAGATCAAAAGTGTGATTCCAAGAATATAGCACAGCCATTAAACACCAAACTGCTTACCGTTGAAATCTTTCTTGCTGTTCTCTTTGTTTTCGAATTTCTGGAAACTGCTTTTCATAGTACTCCCTTGTTTTGCTTTCTTTAGCTTTCCTCCGAGGATTATTTTCTATTCTGTCCACTTTTTTCTCCCATGCTTCCATGAGTTGATCGTAACGTTGGCAGATTTTTTGTTCCTATTAAATACCCGTAGCAAATTAAAAATTAAACAAAATTCTGTGATTCTGACAAACCTAATAC
This sequence comes from Myotis lucifugus, assembly GCF_000147115.1. NCBI lineage: Eukaryota > Metazoa > Chordata > Mammalia > Chiroptera > Vespertilionidae > Myotis > Myotis lucifugus. The sequence continues at coordinate 268,791 of NW_005871403.1, read as the reverse complement.
ATTAAAGTACATGTCAGTTCTTAAGATAAAGTCAGAAGTACATTTGGCCTATAACTCAATTGTGAATGAGAAGCTGTTCTCAATCTGAAAGAGGAGAGAGAAAGGGAGCTCCATTGCCTATGAAAAATCTGACATATAGAGCATATTTTGGTCAGATTTTGTTTAGTTAACAGGAAGACTATATAAATTGATCAACGAACTGATGAGCTACTACTACTAACTGACCAGCTACTTTGATTGTTTTTTTTCCTGATAACAATATGTCTTCATGTAAAAAATAATGTAAAATTAAAAACAAAAACATATAAATAGTTCGTAATCCCAGTCACCCAAAGGCAACCATATTAACATTTTGTTGTTAGCCTTCCAATGTGTCAGAGAAAACACACTTTAATCATTCCTCTATTGTTGGTGATTTTGGTTACTCGCATATTTTTGTTACTATAAATTATGCTATGTCATAAACATTTTTGACAGTCTGGAAAAGACAGAAATTGGTTGTAATTTATGATTACAAAAAGAAAACTCAGCAAATGACATGAAATCAAGAATACTTTTATAAAAATGAGTAATGTATGATCTTCTTTTATAAATATCAAAAACACAGAAAGAAGAACCCTCCTGCACAGAACTGTGTATGTGTCTGACGACACACAAATTAAAAAAAGTGTGGGGGGACTCATGAAAAACTGTTAACACTGGTCATCTCAAAAAGTGGCATCAGAGAAGATAAAATTATCTTCCTCATACTCTATATCCCACCCCAACATCTTCCTAATCATTCTTTTCTACTCCTATATGTCAGTTTTACTCCATCTGTACCGCCACCTCCTCAGTACAGGCTAACATCAATCCTCATCTAGATTAAAGAGCCTCCTAATGTCTCCCATGTACTCTTTTTTACAATAAAATTTGTTATTTTATTACAATTTATATCCACTATTATTTTGTTTTATTAGTTTCAGGTGTACAGCATAGTGGTTAGATAATCATATACTTTACAAAGTGGTCCCTCCCTCTGGTATTTCAGGTACCCACCTGGCACATTCTTAATAGTGTAGCCAGATGCAAATTCTTAAAATCCAAACCTAAACATTTCACTCCCTCAGTTCAAACACTAAAAAGATACCCTCAGGATCTAATCCAAAGTCTCCTAGGTGACCTCCAGGGCTGTATAGGACTTGGCCCTGGCTTTCCCCACCAGCCTCATTTCTCACCACACTCCCAGCTCTGTCTAAGCCCCAGTCATCTCTAAACCTGGGACACTCCACTCTACCTCCCCCATCTTCATCACACAATCCACTCTACCTCCCAAATCTTCATTTAAGCTGCTCCCTCTGCTTATTCAAGTTATTAGCATACAAGTTTTCCTGTGAAACTTCCGTTTTCATGATTCATCTCTGCACTAACTATCCCTCTTACATGCTCACAGTCATCTGTATATGATCACAGTACTGCAATTGCCTGCTGACTTATCTATCCTCAGTTACACCTTGGCTAAAACCATATGGCTGTCTTGCTCACCACTGAAGAATGATATGTGGAACAGAGTAAGCAGCCAATGAACATTAAATAAATCAGTGAACACAGACACTTTATAACTACTCTATTGAAGTATAAAAAGAAAATCTGAGCTTCTGTGTTTGCAGATAGCAAATTTAGAAATTACCATAATTGCAACAAAATTACTGAATAGAAAAAAATACTTTAGCTAATTTCTTCTTTACTACTAGAGGCCTGGTGCACAAATTCATGCACAGGTAGGGTCCCTCAGCCTGGCCAGCGATCGGGGCCGGCCAGCCAGGGGGGAGGGACCATGGGAAGTTGGCCGGCTGTGGGAGGTTGGCTGTAGGAGTGCACTGACCATCAGGGGGCAGCTCCTGCATTGAGCGTCTGCCCCGATGGTCAGTGCGCGTCGTAGCAACCAGTCATTCAGTCAACCGGTCGTAATGGTCACTTAGGCATATATATATATATATATATATATATATATATATATATATATGTATGTATGTATATGTATATATATGTATATATATATGAATATGAATATGTATATATGAATATATATACATATATACATATTCATATATATATATGTATGTGTATATATATATATATATATATACACATATGTATATATATATATATATATATTTCTATGTTCTTGGCACACACACACATAAAATTCAAGACCAAAGGGCGCGGTTGGCAATTAGAATGTAAGAAGTCACACTCCAAACAAAAGCTGCTGACTCTAGAGTGTTGCAATCATTAACTGTCAGGTCATTAAATATAAGGTACAACATTCACTTCCAATGTGAGTTAATAAAGAACAACACTTATTTACTAAACAACTGAATTTAAATAAATCAATAGTTTATCAAAAATCAGTAGACATGTTACGAAAATAAGAATACTGGCATTATATTTTCTGTAATTTAATTTCCATGAAGACTATACTTACAAAACTTTTGGACTGCAAGTCATATAATAAATATGAAAAATTAACTCTCTAAAATTTGAAAAAGCTAACCTTTAGCTGACCCAGCTCCTAATGAGAGAACAGTAATATGTAATTAGCATGACTGTAACTTACCCACATTTGTTTGAGGGTTAAGAGAATAAATGTAGATCATCCTGTTTATCACATTTTTTTAACTACTCACCATTTTCTTTATTTGGCTAGATAAAAATTTTATACATAGATGACCAAAGATATTAATTTAATAATGACATTAAACATGAATTATGATATCAAAAGGTTGTTAGAAGTTAATTTATAGTTAAGTCACATCTATTTTTAACTTCTAAATCAGCAACCTTCTCTCAAATATAATCAAGAACCATTCTCATTAATAATGGAAAAGCAAATGCCTACATGGGCATGAATGGAAAAGCTGTACAAATTTCAGTTAACAAGGATAGGACCTCACCCTTTGTTTTCTTGCATGATTTCTTCTTTTAAAAAATAAAATGAGTTTTTTCCTCATCACCTGGTTTCTAGAAAAGAAAAATATGGTTGTATGACATTAAGAAAATGCACAATTTAAAAATGTATTCACTTATTTTTCACAGACACTGAAAAACAAGCAAAGATCACTTAAGAACATATGATGTAATAAAAATTAATCTTAATTTTTCACCCTGCAAAATAAGACTTTTGCAATAATTAGAGCTGACTAAAATTCCTCCCATTCTACAACAAAATTTTATATAAATAGTTCATTTTCAATTATTATATCCAATTATAAGGTAAATATTATTTTCAATTTACAATTACACAGTTCTTAAGAACCCTGGCGATATAAACATCTTTGTACTCTCTGGAGGAGGGGAGGTCGAAGAGAAGGAAAAGCCTTTAAGTTACCTCCCTACCTCAGGATTGGTGCTGACCTCCCTGCTATGAGAATGTATACCAACATAGAGAGGTGACTTCTGCTTTAAAAAGAAGATTTTCTTCAGTCACAGAAATGACACAACTCACTCTAAGAAGTAATGGAGGGCAATGTGACAAGACAGAAAAACTTCTCTTATACCTTAACATAATTTCACTTTTTAAATTTGAAGCATTGTGACCTTCAAAAACAATGACATGCAGGTTCAAATATAAATATTTATACCCCACCTACTTCCAGAAAGGATTTCAAGCTGATTATTCAAATATAAATACAAGGCCAAGGCAAGTAGAAGTAATTTTTTGGATTATCTGCCACTCAGGACTAACAGTGACACTGGCTCCACTCAAATAAGCATGGGCAATCAGGAGCTGGCTATATGGAAAAGTAGCCAAGAGATTAAAAGAATTATTAAAATGTACATTTGCTATTTTATACAAAGCAAATGGCAATGATGAAAAAATAGCTACTCAATGATTCATAATGGGTGCATGCAGCTGAGTAAATGATATTTCACAAGGAATTTCACACGTACAGTAGAAGCATCACCATCTATTCAGTTTGCTCTAATTGTAATTATGTGCTACTCAATAGCAAATAACAATCAATAAGTATAATTTAAAATGTCTCCTAAGAATTTAAATAAAGAAGTCAGCTAGTCAGTAACCAGCTCAGGACAGTGTAGATAACATGAAATAAGTCAGACAGACTTATGCTCTCTAGCTAATATTGGGAGGAAAAGACAGAACACAAACATTAACTGAAGCTTTGTTGGGGGGGAAAAATCATTAAAAGTAGCCAACTATATTTTATTCAATATTCTTTTTAAAAATGTTAAAATAGCTAAACAACTCCAAAACAAGGCATATTTTATATGAATTCTGCCTAACCTAAGGGTTGTCAAGACCACAGTAGCATCTCACAGAAAAATTCTAAGTACAAGACTTTTATTATGAACCACTTTCTTAACAAAAGTTAAAATTATTCACTTTCAATATTTTTCATGCATACCATGCAAATTATATCTGCCACCAGTTCTGCAAAGTAGTCAACTATTGCACATACTCTCAGTAAGAAATTTTTTAAAAAGAAAAAATATATATGTGTATATATATACATATATAGCAATGTGCTCATTATTAACTGTACTAAAAACTGTAATTTCTCATTATACTTAATAAAACATATAAAGTAGAAATATCACATTTTTGTTACAAACAAGAATAATTACCTAAAATTCTCTTAAAGTATGATAATTTTTTTTTAAAAGATACCTATCTAGCCTCCTCTTTTCTTCAATCAGATCAAGAAATTAGGTTTTCTTTTTTACTTATTTTCTTATTCCAAAATCCGCATCCATAAAGGCCTGGTATCTAGGATGAGCAAGGCTAAACAAACTACACTTTGGAGCTTTCCTCACCCAGGTGAGGTGACTGAGCGCTTCCAAGGCACCAGGACATTAAATGGCAGAAGGGTCTACAAATACCGTCATTAGCAAGAGTCATGGAAGGGATTTCCCTAGAATAGGATTTTGAATAATGATAAAATGATCCGTGGCACTTCTACTTTGCAATGGCAGATGTGGCTTGGTGGGGGACGGTGTCATCACTAGTCTTAAATGAAAAAGCTTCATTATCTTACTTCATCATGCGCCTTGCAGGTACTCCACTGAAAAAAAGACAAAACAGGAGGCAAAAAATTCAAGCCTCAAGGTAAGCCATTTCAATGTTAAGTATCCACCTTTTTTACTAGCAGATTATAAAACCAGCTAGTTTTATGCAATAATTTATTTCATTTTTTGGCCTCGGAAACTCAAAGCTGTTACCCCAACCCCCAAGAAGTCAGAGGAAGATAACATATAGTAAAATGACAGCAAATTACACAAATCTAAAATATACCAACACTATATTACAATAATATGTCAGAAGATAACATAAAAACAATCTCTTTATAGAATATATGGTCTTTAACTGAAGAACTCTAGAGACAATAAATACTTACGTTTTGATGTTCTCGTGGTACACCTTGGTATCTGATGGCTGGTTATAGAGTGGCTATAAAATAGAATCAAATATTTATACATAAAATGTTGTACATATGTCTATAAAGAACAAGGAAACAAATTATATTTTACTGTAAGGCTAAATAAAGTACTAATGGGTCTACACAATATGTGCCCTACCAAAACCTCCAGACTTTTAGGTTCCCTGAATATCTAATAATGCCATTCCTAGAAAGTTTATAAATCCATTGTATCCCATAATAAAATCATTCATTCAGAGATTTTTAATTTTAAAGGCAAAGAAAAATTAAGCACTATCATCATCCTAACAGAATGATTCAAAGAGCTTTCTATTTCTGTTCTTACTTCTTTTCTCCTTCTATATGGATGACTTAATGGCTGCCCAGGATAATGCTTCTTTTCAAAGGTAACCAAGTTCCTGCACCATTATTATTATTATTTTAATCCTTACCCGAGGATATGTTTTTTTAATTGATTTTTAGAGAGAGAAGAAGGGAGAAAGAGAGAGAGACATCAATGTGAGAAAGAGACATCAACTGGTTGCCTCCTGTACGTGCCCGACTGGGATCGAACCCACAACCTAATGCAGGTGCCCTGACTGGGAATCAAACCTGCAACCTTTTGGTCATGCACCATTATTTTGATCACAAATTATTGCCCAGCTATATTGCTCTCACCTCAAAGTAAGTAGATTGTATTCCATCTTATCCCAAGAAAAACTAATACAAAAGAGCACTAGAAATAAAAAAAGTAATTTCTTACTTACCAGTTCAACTTTTGGGCCAAGACCTTCAAATATTTTATGAGCTTCTTCTGCTTTTTTCTACAAAGACATTATTATACTGTATAACTAAAAATTATATTACCTAAGTGCAAAATCATTACCAATAAAATAATATTTATCTAAAGACCAATCTATACTTAAACTTATCCTTATTTCTAAACATTCTCCTTATGATAGGCTAAAATACTATTTCTATTGTCATAATTTCCTCACCAAATTCAGTCAAAGCTTAACATTTGTACTGAAAGCACTGCCTAAAGAATTGGTAAATTCTTAAAAGCAAATATATATTCATTCTAGGGAGAGGGAACAGGAATCCACAATTAGAAATGAATCCTTCAAACATGTAAATACTTCAACTAAAAATGTCTTTAATGAAAATTAAATAATTAAAACACCATAAAGTTGTCAATCTTTGCTGTGGTAAGCCAAATTAATCTCTTTGAAGAACAGTTTAGAATAAGCTTACTTTCTAGTTACAAGAAAACTTTAGCAATAACCCCCAAAATAGAGGAAACAACTAGTCTGAATTACTCAAGTGTTCAGGAGTAAATAAATGGTGACTAACATATATTTTTATGTTATTTTCAAAAGTAAAATAAGTGCTAACAGAAATCATCTATAAAAAACAAATAAAATATAACAAAATTCAAAACTGAATATATTTAAACTAGAATTATATAACTAGCAAATGTCTCAGTGGTTCTCAAATCTCCTCTCTCTCCCAGCAGTCTCATTAGTAACAATGGCTCATGGCCTGCTGCAGACCCCACCTTACTGCATCTGGCTAAAAAACTCTCCAGGGCTTCTTCTGATGGGACATACAAACAGAAATGGGTATCAATCAGTATTTCCCAAGTATAAAGAAAGATGTTCCCTTAAAATAAATATTCCTCTTTTTCATCTCATTTATCAATCAAATATTTATTTAGTACATATTATGTGAAAAAAATGTTTAACTGGCTTAGGAAGGACAAAATAGTATAATGAACTATCCAAACTCCAATAAACTTAAAAGGTAATTCAGATGAGAAATAAACATATCAAAAATGTCAAATACTAAACTATAAATATATCCATTAAATTTGCATAGCAAATTCTATTTCTATAGATTTTCAAAAGTATTTTTTTTATTGATTTCAGAGAAGAAGGGAGAGGGAAAGAGAGATAGAATCATCAATGATGAGAATCATTGATCAGCTACCTCCTGCACAACCCACACTGGGAATCAAGCCCACAGCCCAGGCATGTGCCCTGACCAGGAATTGAACCAAGACTTCCTGGTTCATAGGTCGCTGCTCAACCACTGAGCCAAGCCAGCCAAGCTATAGATGGTTTTAAAGGCAGGATTTGTTAAACTTTGTACTATAAACATTTTGGGACAGATATTTTCTTATTTGGGGGGCTGTCCTATGCATTGTAGAAATTTGGCAATATCCCTGGCCTCTACCCTCTAGATGCCAGTAGCCTCCACCCTTCTGCCAAGGTATGACAATAAAAATAGTCTCTGGTAACTATTAATGTCAAGAGCCAAAATGTAGCCCAGCCAGCATGGCTCAGTAGTTGAGTGCCAACCTATGAACCAGGAGGTCATGGCTGGATTCCTGGTCAGGGCACATGCCTGGGTTGCAGGCTCGATTCCCAGTAGGGGGCCTGCAGGAGGCAGCCAATCAATAATTTTTTCTTATCATTGATGTTTCCATCTTTCTCCTCCTCTCCCTTGCTCTCTGAAAGCAATAACAAAATACGTTTTCTAAAAAGAGAAAGTTTTTTTAAAAAGAAGTCAAAATGTAATTTTAACAAAACTCAAATTTACTAGCTTTTGGAATATGTTAAATAACATACAAATATAATTACAAATGATGAATTTTGAAATATCTAGCACCTGCAAATTACTCTCTCTAGACCAAATATTCACTAGTTTTTAAATTTGCTTTCTCAAGGCACTCTATATTAGAGTTGATACCAAGAACAGGCAAAGTGGAATTGTACACAAATAATACTGAGAGACAAGGGAGGAAAATCATCTTATGGCAAATATTTACCAGTATCCTATTATGTAAAGGCACTTACCTTTTCAGGGCTAATTATAAAGGCTGATTTTTAAGATGTTGCTGACCCCAAGATTTAAGTTTTGCAAAATTTTATTAAATATTTGACATCATGTTGACTTAATTGCTAAGAACAGATTAACCTATAAATAGTTTGGCAGAAAAACTTTAATTTAAAACCCTCACATTACCATATTATAATTTTTATTACATGTCTATAGACAGAAGTAATTAATTCTTCAAACATATGTTGGGTATAATCTGGACACTAGCTAGACCCTAAGAAAACAATGAATAAAATTGCCCTTCCTGAAATAGGAAGAGAAGGGGTCTTGAAAGGCTTCATAGAGAAAATGATACTTAAGCTGGGTCTTAAAGTACAAGTGCAATGGATAGAAAGAGACAGAAAAAAGACAAGACACGGGAACACCTGGAGGCAGAGGTAAAGACAGTAATTTCAAGGGCACATTCTGGCAGGATATCACTGAGGAAGGAGTATCAGGCCAAGGGCCGGGGAGATACGCATGCAAGCACTGATACAAAGTTTGGGCTAGCTAGTCAGTAGAAAGTTGGATATCGTCAAAAGGATTTATCTGGATAATCACATCATGGGACAAATATGAAGGACAGATTAAAAAGAAAAACAGACTAAAGGAAGGAAACTCACTATCTACTGGTATGTTAGAGATAAGGGCTCAAATTAAGCTACTGCCAAAAAAGAAAGAGAGGAGCAATTGATCAGACTAAATTTTAAGAGGTAGGACTGATGCTCTTCATTGATTAGCTAAATCTACCATGGCAGAGACAAAATAAGTAATTCCTAAGACAGGGGTGGGCAACCCCTGGCATGCGTGCCAAACATGGCACGCCAGTAACTTTTGCTGGCACACGAAACCCTCTCTTATAATCTTCCATTTACAATTTTTTTCTTAATATCGACTTTTTTATTTTTCAGATAAATTCAGTGTAGGTGCATCTTAGATAAATAAATAATTTTACATAACAAGTTATCTTAAAGACCATAGACATGGCTGACTTTGAAATGCAGTTGATTGAATTTCAGAGTAGCTCAATTTGGAAGCAGAAATTTATTGACCTTAGAGTTGACTTGGAAAACATTGAAAAAAAGCGATTAGAGACAAGAGTACCAGAGAGAAGTGTCGAAAATGAACTATTGAGGACTTGGAATGCCATTCCAGAAAATTTTTTCTGTTTAAAAAACTTTGCAACAGCGTTACTCTCCATGTTTTCATCCACATACGCTTGTGAATCTTTGTTCTCAGTGATGAATTTTGTTAAGTCTCGTAATAGGAGTAGCCTGACGGATGAAAGTAGTAGCTCGTGCATATCTCTGAAGGTCACTAAATATAAACCTGATGTAAAATCTCTGTCATCAGTGATGCAGCAGCAAAAGTCCCGCTGATAATATCAAACGGAGTCAAAAAGTTTTCTGTCGGACTATCAGTGTACATGTATACATTTAAAAATAAATGTATTTTTCATCATCATATACTGTGCTTTTGTCGCTCGAATGAATTTTATTATTTCTTCAAGGTTCTTCACATACGTACACCTTAAGAGATATCAAGTAGGCGTAACATGTTCTCAAAAAATTAGGGTTGGCACGCAGAAGAATTTTGAGTCAGAGATTTTGCTGGTTTTGGCACGGCTCACAAAAGGGTTGCCCACCCCTGTCCTAGGACATTGGCCAAGGTGACTAGAAGCAGTTGACACTAAGCATGCTCTCTACTGTCCATCCCTTTCTTTCTCCTAGTGTCACATTAACTTGCACATCATTCAGTCAAAATATAAACAAGATTTTGAAAACTACAGTCCACACCTCCCCCGGTCTTGTGTATGTATTATAATTCTGAAATTAGAACATTTATAAATATATTTGGAAGACAAATTGAACTATTAAAAATAGTCCAGAAGAAGAGTCTAGTTAGAGACTAAATAAATCTTAGTCTGAGGTTTAAATATGATGCAAGGCTATTTTTCTCTCAGGAAGCCAATTTTGAAATTAACAGTAATTTTTAGGGAGTTTTCTTCCTCCCACTAACTTTCTAAACAAAATAAAGATGCCTTAAACAAGATAATAGCCCCTATCTCTGAAGCCACATCTGGCTTAATTCCCAACCAGTGTAGACTGCTGCAAACAAGGAACAAGAGGTGGATGTACACTCTCTCCTTGCCTATAGAATCAAAACAGATAAAGTCATTCATTATACAAAGCTCGAGAATCAGTGTAGACCTCACACAAAGCAGCATGGCAAGAAGTTAGTGTGAGAAAGCCTATTGCCCAGCTGTGCTCTCATCACTTCCCCTCCAGGAACCTCTGCTACAATTCTATGACTGCACAAGTACAACCACAGCAGATGACTAGGAGCAGGGTATACAAAAATAATATAAAAAAGGTGATTCCTACAGTACTGTAAGTTGAAAATAATCTTTACTGTAATTCTAATACACAGATTTCAAGTTTGGTTGTTCAATACTTTACAGACTACACAACAAATATGCAAATTCTAAAATGGAAAGAGAGGTCTGCAAGCTTTCAATTTTGTTGATGGGCATCAAGAAACATATATTATCCTAATTAATGAAAACATATACAAATATTAAACACAAATTAAATTATCTATCAGTCCTCACATCCTAGTCAGGCAATCACAGAATTCACTAATGTTGGAACTGTTTATTAGGTTTGTGAGACAAAGGTAATTAAGAAATTCAATCAATTAATAAATATTGAATTCCATTTATTTGACAATTAATTCATACTGAGAAATAATTCAACATTTTATTTTAAAAGATTCTTTTCCATTGCTATCAGCTCTAACCCCTCTTTACTTTATCCCTGACATCATAAAGTGGCCATAACCCATTAGCCCACAAAGGTACTTTTATTGTTCTACAGAGTTGGGGTTTTTTTAAAGCAGGAAATTTCACATAAATTTCCATGTTCATGGCTTCTCTTAAATAATGAAGTACGAGCCAACCCGGGCCACATCCCTGCATGACCACCGAGCACTGTCCCTCTGGACATGCCACAAGGCAGTCCCACTGCCCCTCACTTGATAGATCCTCATGTACGTAGCTCTGTCCATTCAATAAAATGGACTAATTTTGAACTCAGCCAAGAAAATAATATTAATTGTCCATATTACCTGCCGTGACACTTCTAATTACTTTAAGTATTACATATCTGCTGACTTCAGTTATCCATATAGACACATACTAGTACATATGAATCCAAGATCATTCCTACAAATTTTTATTTAATGACTAATTCACAGCTGCTTTTCTTAAGGCCAATTTCCTTTAGGATCTGGACTATTATAAAGTTACTGGCTGCCTATAAGATGTACTGCTCTACTCACTATAAAGAAGCAAATTGAAACAACAATCCCAACTTCTACCTTATGACCAACATTAGCTAACAAGCCTATTCTCTCCCACAGTACTTAAAGTATATTATTCATTTTTGAAATGAGGACTCTGGAAGCCCACTGTCACATGTTATTCATTTCTGGACTGAGGACTTCTGGAAGCCCACTGTCAAACAGCTCTGTTGGAAAGTTGTTGATATTAAGATGAAATCAGTTTCCTTTTAACTGCTCATTCCTGGGCTGGATCCTGGCCAAAAACTAACTGTGACATCACAAAATAATTCACAGAATTGAGGCCTGGTTTTCCTAAATTCATATATTTTTATTAGTATAAAAATTATTTTAATAAACATAAAAAAGCAAAGTCTACCTAAAGGTCAATGACCTCACACTTTATAACTAAGATTCAAACCATAGCCCAGCTATTAATTGTGAAGGTGATAATGTAAGTAATTTCCACATCCAATGACCTATCTCTACTGGAATGGTACCAGAATCTGGCATTAAATGTCCCTTATAAAGTGAAAAACTATAGAATGACTATTTTTGTATTATTTGGTACAAAACAAAATTTGTTTGCCAGTATTTATATAATAGGAGAGAGACTCAGCTGATAAAACTATACCCTCATTAAATAATATTTATATAACATGTAAATAAAATATTAAATAATTTAAGATACAGCTGTCAACTTTTCTTCATAAGGTAAAAGCACCAAGCTTCAGTCAATCAAAGTTTAAGAACATTAAAAATTATAACAGAAACCAGGTTTTAATACATTAACATCACTACAGAACTCACTGATAACTAAGAAAAGGCACAAATGGTTTCAAAGGCTTGTGCCACTAAAAATGGCATGAGCTTACCCGATTCTCATCATAAATAATTTGAACAATACTGCGGTGTTTCTGTTCCACAGGAGGAGGGGACACAGGCTTCTCAGGCTCAGGAGGTTTAGCTGCTTCTTCTTCTAGCTGTTGCTAAGAGATCCAGAAAGGAAGAGTCAGGCATCTGCTGCATGTCACCCCCACCAATAATTAATCACCAGAGATAACACATGCTACTGAGTAATGTTGTGCTGATTCTATAGGGAAATCATGTAATCTACTAGGGCTCTAACAAATTCTATTAGATTTATTTTTATTAATAAACAAACAACATAAATCATCATTAGATAAATCATTTAATATTTTAATTCTTATAAATAAAACAAAATAATAAGAGAAACAAAACATATAAAGATCCCCATACCAGGGGTGGGCAAACTTTTTGACTCGAGGGCCACAATGGGTTCTTAAACTGGACCAGAGGGCCAGAACAAAAGCATGGATGGAGTGTTTGTGTGAACTAATATAAATTCAAAGTAAACATCATTACATAAAAGGGTACGGTCTTTTTTTTTTTTTTTAGTTTTATTCATTTCAAACGGGCTGGATTCGGCCCGCTGGCCGTAGTTTGCCCACGGCTGCCATAGCCCAAACACCTTGGCTCAGTGATTGAGTTGTTGACCTATAAACCAGGAGGTCACGGTTGGATTCCTGATCAGGGCACATGCCTGGGTTCCAGGCTCGATCCCCACTGCGGGGAGTGCAAGAGGCAGCCAATCAAAGATTCTCTTTCAACACTGATGTTTCTCTCTCTCTCCCTCTCCCTTCCTCTCTGAAATCAATAAAAATACATTTAAAAAATTAGAACTAAAAAATAATAAAAATATAAGTAAAAAAGATACCCCATAAACTTCTATCACAATGATCTTTTGTGGCACTGGGAAACACTTTTATGTTATAGATATACGGTTTATGTTAATGTCTGGTGGGGATAGAGCATGGGAGAACTGCGTTAAAGAATTAATCCTTAACTTAGTAATAGCACCATACCCCATCCCCACCCCACAACAAACTTTATGTTTCATAGTCAAAAGGCACTGGCAAAACCACAACAATATGGACTGCTGGTGTGCAATTACAAAGCAGAAAGCTATCTGTATTACTCTGTCTGGGCTTGAGCTTTAGGGTCACCTTCTATAAGTGGTGTGATCCTAGGATCCTTTCTAAGTCCTTCCTTCAATATTCAGCAAGAATATAAACTACTCATATATGAAGTAGGGATATTTATTTTATTTTAATATATTTTATTGATTTTTTTACTGAGAGGAAGGGAGAGGGATAGAGAGTTAGAAACATAGATGAGAGAGAAACATCGATCAGCTGCATCCTGCACACTCCCTACTGGGGATGTGCCCGCAACCAAGGTACATGCCCTTGACCGGAATCGAACCTGGAACCCTTGAGTTCGCAGGCTGATGCTCTATCCACTGAGCCAAACCGGTTAGGGCTGAAGTAGGGATATTAATCCTACTTATCACATAGCTTTTTGAGAGGACTAAATGACTCAAAAACATCTGAAAACTAAAAATGTTCATTTAATATAATGTTATTACCTATAATTATTACTGAAGTAAGCAGGGGCTTGGTCTGCTGGGTTCACTGCTTTTTTCCCCACAACACCTAAACCAGTAATACCTAGTAAATTCTCAACAAATAGCCACATCAATATAAGTTCGCTGCCTAAGATGAAAAAAGACATTCATTAGGTAAAAATGTTAAGTCTTGCCGAGACGGGTTTGGCTCAGTGGATGGAGCGTCGGCCTGCGGACTGAGGGGTCCCGGGTTCGATTCCGGTCGGGGGCATGTGCCTCGGTTTCGGGCACATCCCCAGGGGGAGATGTGCAGGAGGCAGCTGATCGATGTTCCTCTTTCATCGATGTTTCTAACTCTCTATCCCTCTCCCTTCCTCTCTGTAAAAAATCAATAAAATATATTAAAAAATAAAAAATAAAAAAATAAAAATAAATAAAAATGTTAAGTCTACTAAAAGCCCAGAAGAACTCATCCGTGCTAGAACTCAGACCACACCCAAATGAAAGGATAAACATCCTCCAAGTGAGAAGTTTGGACCATTTCCACTTTAAAGTTAAAAGTACTCTTGCAGTCTGCTATCTATATAAGCAAAAGACAGATCTTTGGAGTTGTGAAATCACCTTAATGAGAATAAGTTCTTTAACAATGCCCTTTCTTTCCTTTACCAAGAGGGCATTCTTTTAGGATCCCTGTTAAGTGGATTTAGAGAAAGAAACAAACAAGCTTCAGAAAATCATATTTTGTTTTTAGTACCCAAGTAGCCCTAGGACAAAATCATTTTAACAGAAAGGTTAGAAACAGATAAACAAAAACAAAACATACAAATTTTCCTCACCTATTTGCCCTTTCACATTAACTTTACAATTTTGCAAAAATTTAAAACTAAATTTGGTTGGAATTTTTATTGAAAATGTATAAACATATGAATATGACCACACATTAACATTGTTTCTATTCACCTATGGTATATTTCTTTATTTACAAGTTATCTTTGACATATCTCAACATAATTATAGCTATATAATCTCCTGATCACACAATATATTTCATTATTTCTAATTATTATAAGTTGTTAAATGTTATTAAGCATTTATATGTGCCACATATTATTCAATATATTCATCATCTCAACTCATAAACAAATCACATGATTTAATTGGTATTAGTAGTATTGTTTGGCCGGTGTAGGTCAGTGGTTGAGTGTCGACCTATGAACCAGGCGATCACAGTTTGATTCTGGGTCAGGGCACATGCCCAGGTTTCGGGCTTGATTCCCAGTGGGGAGCATAGAGGAGGCAGCCAATCAATGATTCTCTCTCATCATTGATGTTTCTCTCTCTCTCTCTCTCTCTCTCTCTCTCCCTCTTTCCTCATCTCTGAAATCAATAAAAAAAAAAAAAGTAATGGTATTACCACTTTACAAGTGAATAAACAAAAGACAAGACCAACTCAGCAGAACCAGACCCATAAAACTTAAAATAATTGTTATATTATTTTATTATAAATTTAATCTGATTCAATAAATAAAGGAGGGCTCAACATATTTTCAAAAATCAAGAAAAAAAATTTTAAATATATTTTTATTGATTTCAGAGAGGAAGGGAGAGGGAGAGAAACATCAATGATGAGAGAGAATCATTGATTGGCTGCCTTCTGCACGCCTTCTACTGGGGATCGAGCCCACAACCTGGGCAAGTGCCCTTGATTGGAATCGAACCCGGGACCCTTCAGTCTGCAGGCCGATGCTCTATCCACTGAGCCAACCCGGCTAGGGAAAGGAAATATTTTTTAATAATCAAGCAGATTTTAAAATGAGCCAAATAAAAATTCTAGCAATAAAAACATAATTATTGAAACTGAAAGTATATTTGATAGATTAAATATAACTGGAGAGAGTAATGTATCCTGAAACACAGAAATTTTAAAACTTTTCACAATGAAGCCCAAAGAAGTAACAAAATGGGAAAGAAAAGCAATTAAGACACATGGAAGACAAGAGTGCTATTACATTTAACAGGAATTTCAGAAGATGACAAAGAAACTGCAGGAAAGAGTTTGGTAAAAAAACATAATGGTTTAGAACTGATGAAAAACTCATAGAGGAAGCCCAATGAATCCCAAGCTGGATTTAAAAAAATAATAATCCACTTCTAAATACATGCTCGTAAAAACACCACCCAAAGAAAAAGATATTGAAAGGAGTCAGAGAAAAAATTCAGACTATCTACAAAAGAATACAAATTAGGGTAAAGGCTGGTGTTTTAACAATGGAAGCCAGAAGACAGTGTACCGAGAGAAAATAACCACATACCAAATAAAGAAATCTTTCAATAAACAGGCATAAATAAAAGATGACATTTAAGTAATAAAAAAAAACCCAAATACTGAATTTACTAACAAATCCTCACTAATGGAAATTCTGATGCTCTTCAAGCACAAGTTTGTATCCCAAATTGAAGATCTGCACTGCATGAAGGAATAATGAATGAATAAGATGACAAATGTGTGGATGAACCTAACTTAACATCTAATCTAATAAAAGAGAAACATGCAAATTGACCGCACCTCCGCTACGCCCAAGCCACGCCCACCAGCCAATCAGAGCAACTATATGCAAATTAACCCAACCAAGATGGCGGCCAGCAGCCACGGAGCTGGAGCAAGCAGGAGGCTTGGTTGCCCCAGCGATGGAGGAAGCCAAGCTTCCGCCTGCCCTGGCTGGCTGTGGCCTCCGCTCAAGGCAACAAAGTTTCAATTATAGAAGATAAATAAATCCCAGATACCTGCTTCCAGCCAGCCTCCAAACAGCCATCAGCCCCTCACCCAGGCTGGCCAGGCACCCCAGCGGGGACCCCCACCCTGAAGGGGCTGTGGCCAGCCTGCAAACAGCCATCAGCCACTCACCCAGGCTGGCCAGGCACCCCAGTAGGACCCCCCTCCCTGAAGGGGGTGTGGCCAGCCTGAAAACGGCCCTCAGCCCCTCACGCAGGCTGGCCAGGCACTCCAGCGGGGAACCCAACACTGAAGGGGGTGTTGCCAGTCTGAAAACGGCCCTCAGCACTCACACAGGCTGGCCAGGCACCCCAGCGGGACCCCCACTCTGATCCGGGACACCCTTCAGGGCAAACTAGCCAGTCCCCACCCATGCACCAGGCCTCTATCCTATATAATAAAAGGGTAATATAATAAAAGGGTAATATGCAAATTGACCCTAACAGCAGAACGACTGGGAATGACTGGTCACTATGACACACACTGACCACCAGGGGGCAGATGCTCAATGGAGGAGCTGCCTCTGGTGGTCAGTGCACTCCCACAGGGGGAGCTCTGCTCAGCCACAAGCCAGGCTGATGGCTGCCAGTACAGTGGTGGTGGTGGGAGCCTCTCCCGCCTCCTCAGCAGCACTAAGTATGTCCGACTGCAGCTTAGGCCTGCTCCCCGCTGGCAAGTGGACATCCTCCGAGGGCTGCTGGGCTGCCAGAGGGATGTCTGACTGCCAGCTTAGGCCCAATCCCCTGGGGAGCGGGCCTAAGCCAGCAGGTGGTCATCCCCCGAGGTGTCCTAGACTGTGAGAGGGCACAGGCCGGGCTGAGGGACCCCTCCTCCCGCCGAGTGCACAAATTTTTGTGCACCAGGCCTCTAGTCTACACTAATAAAAGAGAAACACGCAAATTGACCGTCCCTCTGCTATACCCACCAGCCAATCAGAGCGATATGCAAATTAACCCAACAAAGATGGCAGTTAATTTGCATACACAGGCGCAGAGCGAAGACTGAAGACAGCGTAGAAGGAAGCCAAGCGCTGCAGAAGGGAGCAAGGCAGCAGAGACGGGAGGAAGCCAAGGCAGCAGAGACGGGAGGGAGCGAGGCAGCGGACACGGGAGGGAGCGAAGTGGCTGACAAGGCAGCAGAGACGGGAGGGAGCGAAGCGGCTGATAAAGGAGGGAGCGAGGCAGCGAAGAAGGGAGGGAGCAAAGCGGCGGAAAAGCGGCAGACACGGGAGGAAGCGAGGCAGCGGAGACAGGAGGGAGCAAAGCAGCATAGAAGGGAGGGAGCCGAGGCGGCGGAGACAGGAGGGGGCGAGGCAGAGGAGACGGGAGGGAGCGAGGCAGAGGAGACGGGAGGGAGCAAGGCTCCAGCCTCAGGAAGCCCTATTCTTGCAGGAATAGGCCCGAGGAAGCCCTATTCTTGCAGGAATCTTCCTGCAACGGGCCTCTAGTGATTATATAAAACTAGAGGCCCAGAGCACGAAATCGTGCACAGGTAGGGTCCCTAGGTGTAGCCTGCGATCAGGCCCATCTTCCACATGCTCGCCAGTACCCGGTCTTGCCCCGCCACCCCCACCAGCCAGCCGGTTCCTCTCGCTGGCTCCAGGTCCTGCTCTACTGCTGTCACCAGCCACCCAGATTCTCCTTGCTGCCCTGAGTCCCGCCCCACCGCCACTGCCAACCACCTGGTCCCCCTTGCTGGCCCTCATCCCGCCCACCACTGCCGCCAGCCACCTGGTTCCCCTTGCCGGCCCCCCACCTCATAGCAACTGGTTGAGCGGTCATTCCGGTCATTACACTTATGGTCGCTGGCCTTTTATTTATAGAATAATGTCTTAGGTGGTTTTAAAAAAGAACTAAAATATATGATATCAAAAGCATAAACATTGGGAAGATAGAAAGAACTGAAGTTCTATACCTTCATACTACTCAAGAACATGGCTAAGATACTTATTAGTTTTGGGATTCGACTTAAACAGGCTGTTAAAATTTTCTGGGGATAAAAAATAAAAAATAAAAAAAATTTCTGTGGAATAACTAACTATAAGCAAAGAAATACGATCCAACTAGTGGGACAGGAGAAAATGAAATAAGACCAAAAAAATCAATCCAGAATAAGGATTAAAAAAAAATACCAACATCAGCATAAAAAAAAAAATAGGACAAATAGCATACATAAAGTAGTTAAAAATCCTTGAGATATTACTAATCATCATTATCAGTTTAAAAAAAACTAAATTATGCTGTGGAAAGACAGGTTGCCAGACTGTATACAAAACCTTTGTAAGAGATACACCTTAAATATAAGAGCACAGAAAGTAAAGGGAAGGGAAAAGATAGGCTAACACCCCCTAGCTGGTTTGGCTCAATGGATAGAGAATCGGCCTGGGGACTGAAAGGTTCCAGGTTCGATTTCGGTCAAGGGGACATGCCCAGGTTGTGGGCTCGATCCCCAGTAGGGGGCATGTAGGAGGAAGCCCATCAACGATTCTCTCTCATCATTGATGTTTCTCTCTCTTTCTCCCTCTCTGAAATCAATAAAAAATATTAAATTTAAAAAAAAGATAGGCTAACTAGCATCAACCAAAAGAGCTGATCTAATTATAATTACATCACTATTAGGCAAAAAAGACTTTATGGTAGAAATCATTCAAAAAGATAGAATGTCATTACCTTACAATAAACGATTTCACTGACCAGGAAAATAAAAATTATAAATATGTACAAACCTAAAATAAGAGCCTCAAAATGTACAGAATAAAAATTGAGAATTGAAAGAAAATGTATGCAAATATATATCTGTTAATGGGTTAATATCCAAAATATATAAAGAACTCACAGAACTCAAAAGAAGAAAAAAATCCAATTAAAAAATTGGTAGACAAACTAAATAGCCATTTTTCCAAAGAAGACATACAGATGACCCACAGGTACATAAAAAGATGCTCAACAACATTAATTTAATCAAGAGGGAAATGAAAATCAAAACCACAATGAGATATCAACGTACACCTGTTAAAGTAGTTATTATAAAAACATAAGAAATAAATGTGGGTGAGGATGTGAAGAAAAGTGAATCCTTGTTGGTGGGAATGTAAATTAGTACAATCACTATGAAAAACATCATGGAGGTTCCTCAAAAATTTCAAAATACAACTATCATATGATGAAGCAATTCCATTTCTGGGTATTTCTGAAAAGAAAACAAAAACACGAATTCAACAAGCTATACGCACCCCCATGGTAACTGTAGCATTATATACAATAGTCAAGATATGGAAACAATCTGTCCCTGACAGATAAATAAAGGAAATGTGATATATATAAAGGCATATTATTCAGCCATAAAAAAAAGAAGGATATCTTACTGTTTGTGACACATAGATGGACCTTGTGGGCATTACGCTAAATGAAATAAGTGAGACAAAGAAAGACAAATACCATATGATATCAGTTAGATATATGTGAAATCTTGAATACAAAGTCAACAATAAAACCCAGTACGCAGACATAGAGATCAGATTGGTGGTTGCCAAAGTTGGATGGGTAGGCAAATGGGTGAAAGAGTCAAAAGATACAAACTTGCAATTCTAAAATAAATAAGTAATGGAGATGTGATGTGCAGCATGGAGACTACAGGTAATAATACTAAATTGCATATTTGAAAGTTGTTAAGAGAGTAGATCTTAAAAGTTCTCATCACAAGGGGAAAAAATCTGTAATTATGTATGGTGATGTATGTTAAAAAGACTTATTGTATTGTGGCAATCATTTTGCAACATAAACAAATACTGAATGATTATATTGTACCCCTAAAACTAATGTTTTATGTCAATTACACCCCAATTTAAAAAAGAGACCTATTAGGAAAATGGACAAATCCAAAACCATAATGGCAACTGATAAGTTGCAAATAAAAATGAGACAAGATATACATTCTTCTCAAGTATGTCCACAATATTTTTATGAAAACTGACCATCATACTAGGCTAAAATTCAAGAACACAAACATTTCTAACTTTACTGTGACCAGAGACTGGTGTGTTACAGACTACAGCTCAGGTCACAATAAAGTGAAAATCAAATAACTAAAAATAGCCAAGAAAAAATTAATTAATAGAGAGATCAAAAAAGAAACCATAACAGATAATAAAAAGTATTATATATTATACCTTGTGGAATGAAGTTAAAGTAGTGCAGAGAGAGAGAGAAGACAAAGCTAAAAAAGTAATGTGTTAACAAGTTATAAAGAGCAGAAAACCAAAGAAAGAAAATAAGAAGCAGAAACTTATGGTATAGAAGATAAAATTATATTCCAAAATATAAGAGGAAAAATTATCTCCAGAAGAAACAGAACTGAATTTTTATTAAAAAGTTGAATAGCTAAGAGATAAAACCAAGATGGCAGCATAGGTTAATGCAGCACTAGCCATCTCCCACAACTGTATCAAAATTACAATTAAAATACAGAACCACCATCATTGAGAACTACCTGAAATCTGGCTGAATGGAACTTCTACAACAAGAAAAGTAAAGAAAAAGGCACACTGAGACTGGTAGGAGGTATGGAGGCACTGAACAGGGCTGCTGGTCTGACACCCATATGTGGCATGTTTTTAATTAGGAGTGAAATCTTGGCTGTAGAGGCTTCCGTAAGGAGCAAGGGGTCCCAGTCCCACACCAGACCCCTCAGCCCAGGAGGGTTCCAGAGCTGGGAAGAGAAGTCCCTGAAACTTCGGGCAATAAAAACCAGCGGGGATTGTGGATGAGTGACATGGAGGCTGCTTGAGACCCAGACAGTTCCTCTTAAAGGGCTGGCACACAGACTTGCGTGGACTTGCTCCCTCTGAGCTCCAGCACTGGGGCAGTGGCTTGAGTACATCCAGTGACATAGAGGGAGAAACTAAATTGGCATCAGACAAGAATTCGGGGCAGCTTTCTCCCAGACAAAAGTGCTGACAGGGGTCACTGTTCCTATACTGAGACCTCCCCCATCCCAGAGCTGACTGGAAGGAGCCATATCTGTGTCTCCATCAACCTGACTCACCCTGTTCACTCTGCTTTGGTGATTCCCTGAGACCCCACCCCACCCCACCCCACCCAATTTGTACCCCACCCAAGCAGTTTGCAGTGGCTTTCCCGTATGAATGGCCTGTCCAGGCTCAGGCTTCAGACTTTACTAAAATCTCTCAAACTAGCAGCAGCTGGTGTCAGCATGCCACATACCCCTCAATAAGAGGCCCCAAGCCCGGCACTAGCAGCAGCCAACTTACTTCACAGCTTGGCCTCTCCTGGGCACTTCCAACCCTAACACAAGAAGGAGCCATCTGCAGATTGTTCTATAGCTCCTGATGGGTAGGCAATGGCTAACTTTGCACCTCCCGGGAGGCACCAGAGTCAGTGCACCCAGTGGACAGCTTCAGACCACACCAGATTACAACTCTACACATCCACGAGCGACACCCTCAAGGGGCAGACTCAGTGAGCACCAAAGCCCTACTATAGAAAGTCCTGCCCCATAAGGCTATCTCCAGCACAGCAGCTCTTCTGCTATAGGCATAGCTCAGTGGTCGGCAAACTCATTAGTCAACAGAGCCAAATATCAACAGTACAACGACTGAAATTTCTTTTGAGAGCCAAGTTTTTTAAATTTAAACTATATAGGTAGGTACATTGTTATTAACTTAATTAGGGTACTCCTAAGGCTTAGGAAGAGCCACACTCAAGGGGCCAAAGAGCCGCATGTGGCTCTCAAGTCGCAGTTTGCCAACCACGGGCATAGCTGATCCTCACAGCAAATTGGCCTGGGGGTCAATTCCTCTCAGTGATGCCAACAACAATCAAGGCTCAACTACAATAAGACAGTGCACACAGCCCACACAGCCCACACAGGGGTGTACCTAGAATACCCAGCTCAGGTGACTAGGGAGGCTGAGCCACTGGGCTCCACAGGACACCTACTACACAAGGGCACTCTACCAATTCGAGGAGGAGAAGAAAGATAAAAAATATGAACAATAAAATGGCAATAAATACATATCTATCAACAACTGAACCTAAAAATCAAAATAAATGAACAAAGAATAGAACCACAGGCATGGAAAAATGGAAAAGACTGACAAATCTCAGAGGGAGGAGATTATCCAAAGAACTTATATGCATATATGCATTACCTATGGACACAAACAACAGGGTGGTGAAATCCTGGGATGGGGTGAGACTGGGTGGATTTGGGCAATGTGGGGAAAAGGGGACATATCTATTAAAGATTTTTAAAAAATAAATAAAAATGCCCTATCCAGTTTGGCTCAGTGGATAGAGCATCGGCCTGTGGACCAAAGGGTCCCAGGTTGACCCCAGTCAAGGGCATGTACCTCAGTCATAGGCTCCTGGCCCTCATCCCGCCCACCACTGCCGCCAGCCACTTGGTTCCCCTTGCCGGCCCCCCACCTCATAGCCACCTGGTTCCCCTTGCCGGCCCCCCACCTCAAAATCAATGGAAAAATATCCTCGGGTGAGGGTAATAAATAAATAAATGTATAGGTAAGAATATGGGAAAAGAAAAGTTGAATAGCTATTTTTAAAAATCTTCACACATGCACAAAGATATAACCAGACCAAGCTGATTTTATTAAGTGCTACCAAACACTCACAGAACAAACAATCACAATCTTACTAAAATTATTTCAGAGGTTAAAAATGTGCTGACAATAGAGCTAGAAGGTATTATGCAAAGTGAAATAAGTCAGTCAGAGAAAGACAAAGAGCACATGATTTCACTTATATATAGAATCTAAAGAACAATATAAAGGAACAAACAAAACTAGAGTCTTAGATACAGAGAATAGACTGATGTTTGTCAGAGGGGAGAGGATGAAAAAGGTGAAGGGATTGATAAGTACAGATTGGCAATTACAAAATAGTCATGGAGATGTAACGTACAGCATAGGAAATACAGTCAGTAATCCTATCTAATAAAGAGAGAATATGCAAATTGATCGTCACTCTGTCACAGCAGAGGCAGGGTTTCTGTAACACAAGATGGCTGCACTCACAGCAGAGTCCAAGTTCCCGTAACAAGCCTTAACGAGCAATCAGCAGGGACCTGAGGCTGCGTGGTGCTGGGCCGGGGCAGGGGACCTGAGGCTGCACCCCCCACCCAGTGGGGCTTGACAGGGGACCTCAGACCGCACCACCCACCCAGCAGGGCTTGACAGGGGACCTCAGGCTGCGCCACCCACCCGAAAGGGCTTGATGGGGGACCTCAGGCCATGCCCCCCGCCCAGTGAAGCTTGACTGGGGAACTCAGGCCGCGCCCCCCACCCGGCGGGGTTGACAGGGGACCTGAGGCTGCACCCCCCCACCCGGCGTCAGGCCAGGGGACCTGAGGCTGCGCCCCCCACCCAGGGGGCTTGACGGGGGTGGGGCCAGCCAGGTCTGGATCTCGCCCAATGGGGGTGGGGCTGGCCAGGTCTGGGTCTCGCGTGATTTCGAGGCGCACGCGGGTGGGCCAGGACTTGGCTCTGGGTCCTGCGGCACGCCCCAGACTCTGACAGGAGGAAGATTTTCATATACATTTTACTAATTTTTTCATCTCTGACAATTCTATTATAGAGAAAGGGCAAACAACAATATTAAAATATTTCCTCTAATTAATTCCCTTTTAATGTGCACAAATTTCATGAACCGGGCCACTAGTACTGGAATAAGTATATATGACACCAGTTGCATACTGGTAATAACAGGGAGAATACTTTATATACTTTATAAAGTATATGATTATCTAACCACTATGCTCCTGAAACTAATCTATAATAATAAAAGCATAATATACTAATTAGACCGGACAGCCGAATGACCTTCCAGACAACCTTCCAGACAAAGCCGGGGCTGAGAGGGGCAAGGCAAGCCGCCGTGGCTGCGAGAGCCGAGCATCTTGCACGAATTTTGTGCATCGGACCTCTAGTACAAAATATTAAATGTGAACTGTAATTGAATAAAAATAAAGAAAATGTAATGACAAAAATAAGAACCTTATAAGAGAGGTAGCCTGACAATCCCTCATGCAGTGGCAGCTGGTGGGGAGCAGTGGTGTGGTGATTGAGCTGTGAGCCTGGCGGGCATGGGCCGAGCCCCAGCCTGGCCTCTGTGTGCCCCCCTGGCTCTGCACCCCTGATGCTGCACAGGTACTGATCCCACCCCAGCCAGGACAATGGTGAAGTATTTCCTGGGCCAGAGTGTGCTCCAGAGTTCCTGGGACCAAGTGTTTGCTGCCTTCTGGCAGCGGTATCCGGACCCCTATAGCAAACATGTCTTGAAGGAATACACAGTGCACCAGGAGGTGACCCCTGACTAGAAGCTCCTGTCCCAGAGACTACTAACCAAGCTGCAAGGTGAGGTTCCGTCCAAAAGCCTTGCTGAGACAGCCAAGGAAGCCAAGGAGGATCCAAAGGAGATAGCACTGGCAGTACATACAAGGCAAAGGACCTTGTCAGCAAGGAAGCCACCAAGAAGCAGCAGCAGCAGCAGTTTGTGTAGCTAGCCCAGACCCTGGTGCAGCAGCACACCAGACCACTCAGGTGCACTTCCTCTGCCCTCTCCCCTTGTACTTTATTATTAAAAGTCAACTTCCAGCCTGACCTATTTTCTGAGTAGTGAGTTTGAGGTGGTATCTGTTTGGCATCTACAGTGCATCACACACATTACCCAAGTCTGGACCAAGCCTGCTTCTTCCCGTTTTGGATAGCTGAGAAGAGATTTGCCCAGGATCACAAATAGTGTGTAGGCAAAGTGGTCATAAGCACTTAACTGTAAGTAAGCCCCATAAGAGCAGGGACCTTTGTTTTGTTCTCTGCTGTGTCCCAAGTACCTGGAACAACCTTATCGATCACATAATAGACACTCAATAAATATTCACTGAATTCAATCAGCCCCCCTCCTCCAAAAAAAAAAACTTACAGGAAAGAAATATTACAGGCTGATCTTGCTCTCACATATCAGATACAAAAATTCTAAGATAAATATTGTGCAAGAAAATCCAGCAATCTACACTAATAAAAGGAAAAGATGTTAATTGACCATACCTTCACTACGCCCATCAGCCAATCAGAAGAGTATGCAAATTAACCCAACAAAGATGGCCGTTAAATTTGCATACTGCAGGCGGGGCAGCACAGCGCGATCCGCCCGCCCCACCGCCAGCCGCCGCATGTGCACGGCCCCGGCAGGCGGCGGGGCGGGGCACGGCAGATGGCGATCCGCCCGCCCCGCGCCCCGCCCTGCTGCCTGCCGGGCCTGCCGTCCATGTGCACGGCCCAGCGGCCAGTGGGGCGGGGCGGATCGCGATTCACCCGCCCCGCCCCGCCGCCTGCCGGGCCTGCCGTCCATCTGCGCGGCCCGGTGGCCAGCGGGGCGGGCGCAGTGGATCACTATCCGCCCACCCCGCCCCACCGCCCACCGGCCTGCCGTGTGCGGGGACAGCGGGGCGGGCGGCGCGGAGAGGGCCTGCCATCTGCGACCCAGCACGGATCCAGGCCTGCCATCTGCCACCCAGGGAGCGTGCCTAAGCCAGCAGGTGGTTATCTCCCAAGGAGTCCCAGACTGTGAGAGGGCACAGGCTGGGCTGAGGGACACCCCCCGACAAATTTTTGTGCACCGGGCCTCTAGTCTATATATAAAAGGCTAATATGCTAAGTGTCCGATCAGTCACTATCGATAATCGGGGAGGGGGGGGGGGCTCCACAATTGCCCCAAAGAGGGAGGCCTAGGCCACCAACCAGCGGGCTGCAGTGGGTGGGCAGGGCCTCCCTCTGCGGGGTGCGATCCATCATGGAGCCCCGGCCGGGGGGGCAGGGCCTACCTCTTTGGAGCGATCCATCAAGGAGCCCCGGCTGGGTGAGTGGGGCCTACCTCTTTGGGGCAACCGATTGCGGGGCTCTTGGACTGTGAGAGGGCACAGGCCGGGCTGAGGGAACTGCACCCCCCCTCGAGTGCACAAATTTCGTGCACTGGGCCTCTAGTTAATTATAATAAAGCTAAAACTGTAGAACAGTGGGCAAAGAATGAAATTTTCAATTAATTATCCATACCGGAATAAAAATGAATGTTGACTCCTGCCTTAAGGCAGTCACAAAACATCAATTTCTGGTAGCTTAAGAATAATGTAAGGGGTGATGTCAGTAGCATGGTGGCATGAGAGGAACCCTATGACTGTTCCTTGTAAGTAAAAAGTAGGATAGCTATAATTCAACAAAAGATTCCCTGCTCAACACACAAACATATCTGAAAGTTCCACACACTGACACATCTGAACGTGGGCACATCCAGATGAACAGGGGAGACTGGACAAGGAAAGGACAAGACTGCAGAGGAAATCCAGCCCTAGTGGTGTCCCAGGCCACCACTGTGATAGCAGTGATAGCAGTGAAAGGTCAGGGTACGACCCCAACAGAGACAGCAATCAATTGGGCCTGGCACACACAGAGGCTGAGCCCAAGATAAGGGGCAGAGAAGAGGTTCATTCCACACACCACCATCACCAAAGAAATCTACAGATGTAGGAACCTTCCCATCCTCTATGGCCCACCCAGCACTAAAATTCTGAGCAGATTGAGAAGAGGCAAAAAAAAACACACAAAAAAACACCAACTTTCCAACCTGCGTGGTCTGTACTCATTGCAGCTAAAGCAACTACAAAGAACAGAGCACAGATGCTCCCACCCCATGCCCTGTCACTGCAGAGCCTAGTAAAAGCAGCTGGGTCAATTCAGACAGAGTGGCTCTGTTGGCACCTCTCACTACAGGAAGGCAGCACCAGGAAAACAAAGGCCAAGAGACCCATAGACCATAACTTTCCTCCATGTAGATGCTGTCCCAAGACAAAGGGGACCAAGTACCTGGTTGTAAAGAGGACACCCAGCTCCTTGGCCAATATGGAGAAGGGAATGGGGAGAATTTCCATGGCAGAGGCAACACCGCCCCATAGAGATAATCCCGGAGGCATCAATTCTCTTCGTACAGGTAAGAAAAGAAAAACCTTTCGCTTCAGCACCACTTACAAGAAAAAAAAAGCAAGTCCTCTACTTATCAAGTTAAGAGTCAAATACTTTTAAAAAATGTTTTAAAGAAAGAAAAAAGAGATTTCATTTCCACAAATGGCAGGAAGAGAAATAACCATCAAGTACAATGAATAACCAAGGTAACAAGGGAGTTCAGAAAGAAAATTTAAAAATCTCCAGAAAATAAACTTGAAGATAAGGAAGACTATGATTTAAATGACAAGAGAATTCAAGATTACAGTTCTGAAAAAAAAACTCAACAAGATACAAGAAAACTCAGAAAAGTAATTCAACAAACTCAGAAATAAAATAAATGGCAAAGAGTATTTCACCAAAGATATTGAAACTTAAACATAGACATACACACACACACACACACACACACACATACACACACACACAAATTCTGGAGCTAAAGCACTCAATACATCAGGTAAAGAATAAGGAAACCTTTGGAGTAGCAGTCGCCAACCGGTGGTCCACAGACCACTGGTGGTCCAAGAGGTCCGAAAGGTTGTCGACCACTGAATTAGACAGCCTAAGAAATAGAGGAGACCAGACAGAGGAAAGAATTACTGATACTGAAGCTAGAAGTCTAGAAATGACTCAGATGGAAGAGAGAGAATGGAGAGTATGAAGAAAACTCAAAGATCAGTATGAGAACTATCTGACTCCATTAGAAAAAGCAACGTAACAATAATGGGTCCACCAGAAGAAGAAGAGAGGAAGAAAGGAACATAGAATCTATTCAAACAAATAATCAATGAGAACTTCTCAAACCTATGGAAAGAACCGGACCCTTGAATCCAATAAGCTAACACCTAATTATCTCAACCCAAAAAGGCCTTCTCCAGGGCATATTACATTAAAGCTCTCAAAAATTAATGGCAAAGAAAGAATTCTCAATGAAGCCAGAGAAAAGATGGTAACCTCGTGGGATTTATCACAGAAACCCTAAAAGCTGGGAAAGATTGAAATGAAATATTCAAATTATTGCCCGGCCGGTGTGGCTCAGTGATTGAACCAGGAGGTTATGGTTCAATTCCCAATCAGGGCACATGCCCAGATTGCAGGCTCAATCACCAGTAGGGGGCGTGCAGGGGGCTGCCAATCAAGATTCTCTTTCATCATTGATGTGTCTATCTCTCTCTCCCTCTCCCTTCCTCTCTGAAATCAATAAAAAGATACTAAAAGATATATATATATATATATATATACATATATATATATATTCAAATTATTGAAAGAGAGAAATCACCAGCTATGAATAGTATATTTAGCACAGTTAACCTTTAGATATAATAAAGAAATAAAGGCTTTTCCAGGCATATATAAGCTGAGGGAATCTACCACCATAAGATCTGCAATAAAAGACAGGCTGAGCCCTAGCCTGGCTCAGTGGATGGAGTATCACCCCGAAGAGTGAAGGGTCACAGGTTCGATTCCAGTCAAGGGCATGTACCTCGATTGCAGGCTCAATCCCCAGCCCCAGTCGGGGGGCACGTGAGAGGCAATCAATTGATGTATTTCTCTCACATCGATATTTCTCTCTCTCCCCTCCCTTCCACTCTCTCTTTAAAAAGAAAAATCAATGGAGAAAACATCCTCTTGTGAGGATTAACAACAACAACAACAAAAAGACAAGCTGAAAGGTGCTCTTCTACATGAAACAAAAAAACAAAAGAATACAAAACTGTAACAGGACTAACAGACACAGAACAAGGCAATTGCAACTCTTGTTCAGAATACAGCATTAAACACTTAAAACATATCATAAAGGTCAAAGGAGATAAAAGCATTAAATAAAAAAGAAAAAAAACAATAGCTATTGCAATTTGGAAATGCATGAACAGCATAAAAAAGTGATTTGTGAAAACAAAAATATGAAGAGGGAGGAGAATAGGACTGAACTTGCACAGGTGAATGAACATAAGATGCAATCAGAAGAATAAAGACTACTGTAAATATGAAATGTTTTTCCCAATATACTTAATGGTAGCCACAAAACAAAAATCTAAAACTAAGACACACAGCCCTGACCAGTTTGGCTCAGTGGATAGAGCGTCGGCTTGCGGATGGAAGGGTCCCAGGTTCGATTCTGGTCAAGGGCGTGTACCTTGGTTGCGGGCACATCCCCAGTGGGAGGTGTGCAGGAGGCAGCTGATCGATGTTTCTCTCTCTCATTGGTGTTTCTGACTCTCTATCCCTCTCCCTTTCTCTCTGTAAAAAATCAATAAAATATATTAAAAAAATAAAAATAAAAAAATAAAACTAAGACACATACAACAACAACAACAACAAAAGAGGAAATGGATAAATCAAATCAAAGAATACCACCAAACTAGAATAACAGACAGAAAGACAAGGGTAAAGAAACAATGCACAGCTACCAGAAACAATGCACAGCTACCAGAAAACAAAAGATAAAATGGCTATAGGAATTCCTCATACGTCAAAAAATCACAATAAATGTACATGGACTGAACTCATCAATTAAAATGCACCAAGTAGTGTGATGGGTTAAGAAATAAAACCTAACAGCCCTGGGCAGTGTGGCTCAGTAGTTAATAACAGAGTGTCAGTCCACACACCAAAGGATCGCAGGTTCAATTCCCAGTCAAGGGCACATATCTGTTTTGCAAGTTCGATCTCCCACCCTGGTCTGGGCGAATGCAAGAGGCAACCAATAGATGTTTCTCTCTCACATTAATGTTTTCCTGTTTCTTTCTCTCTCTCTCTCTCTCTCTCTCTCTCTTTCTCTCTCTAACTTTCGCTCTCTCTCTCTCTGCCCCCCTTCCTCTCTCTCTCTAAAAATCAATAAAAAAAACATATCCACAGGTGAGGATTAAAAGAATAAAATGAAGATACATAGAAATGGCCCTAGCCAGTTTGGCTCAGTGGATAAGCATTGGCCCTCAGCCTGAAGAGGCCGGGTTCAATTCCCTCAGTTGCAGGCTCAATCCCTAGCCCCAGTCGGGGTGTGTGATGGAGGCAACAAATCGATGTGTGTTTCTCACATCACTGTTTCTCTCTCTCTCTCTCTCTCTGTCTCTTCCCACCCCTTCCACGCTCTTAAAAAAAAAAAAAATGTCGCCCTGACCGGTTTGGCTCAGTGGCTAGAGCGTCGGCCTGCGGACCGAAGAGTCCCAGGTTCGATTCTGGTCAAGGGCATGTGCCTTGGTTGCAGGCACATCCCCAGTAGGGGGTGTGCAGGAGGCGGCTGATTGATGTTTCTCTCTCATCTATGTTTCTGGCTCTCTATTCCTCTCCCTTCCTCTCTGTAAAAAATCAATAAAAAATATATATTAAAAAAAATATGTCAATGGAAAAAATATCCTCGGGAGAGGATTAACCAAAAAAATGATACAGAGAAATGAATGAGAATCACAACAGACATATCAAAATGTGGGGGAGTTATAGCATTACTCTACAGCCTACCTCAAGAAACAAAAATTGCAACTAAAAAACCTAATATTTCACCTTTAAGAATTAGAAAAAGAATAAATGAAGCCCAAAGTCAGTAGAAAGAAAAAAATAATTAAATTTAGAACAGAATGAAATAAAATAAAGAACAAAAGACAATAAAAATTTAATCAAACAAGAGCTGGTTCTTTGAAAAAAATTAATAAAATTGACAAACTCCTGGCTAGACTCACTAAGAAAAGAAAGAGGAAAGACTCACATAAACAAAGTCAGAAATGAAAAAGAAGTTAAAATGGACTCCACAGATATACAAAGGACTATATAACAATACTATGAAAGTATATACACCACCAAATTCAATACCTTAGAAGAAATGAACAAGTTCTTAGAAATAAATAAGTTTCCTAGATTGAATCATGAAGAATTGGAAAACCTAAATAGACCAGTTAACAGTAAGGAAATTGGAAGAGTAAGCAAAAAACTTCTAAAATGTATGGCCAGGTGGCTCAGTTGGAACACAGTCCCATGCAACAAAAGGTTGGGGATTCGATTCCCGGTCAGGGCACATACCTAGGTTTCAGGTTCAATCCCCAGTCAGGGTGCGTACAGGAGGCAACCAATTGATGTTTGCTTTCTCATCTCTCTCTCTCTCTCCCCCTCCCTCCCTCTAAACATATCCAAGGGTGAGAATTTAAAAAGATATATAGAGATAGATAGATAGATAGATAGATAGATAGATAGATACAAAGGGAGACTTGACTGTGGATGGTGAGTACACACTGCAATATATAAAGCTGTACATTTAAATTTGTATGTTATTAACCAATACCACTCCTATAAATTTAAGAAAAAGAATGTGAAAAGCATTAACTATAAAACTTTTCAAAAGACTATAATATAGTAAACTATTTTAATCATGCCAAGGTGGCTTGGGAGGGGCAGGTGTGGGATAGAGGAGGTCAATGGGGGAAAAAATACAAAGGGGACATCTGTAATACTTTCAACAATAAAGATAAATTTAAAAATAAAATGATGCCAGGGTAGTCGCATATAAAATCTAAAGAAACTCTGTTCACCAAAAAACACTATTAAGCTCCAAGACCTAAATTAAGTGCTAAAACTATAAAACTCCCAAAAGAAAACATAGGTACAGGCAAGGAGTGGTTGAAGATGGCAACAATGATCCTAAACTCACCACCTCCCAAAGACACACTGAATCTACAGCTATATATGGAACAATTTCCTCTGAAAAAGACCTGAAAACTAACTAAGCAACTCCTTCACAACAGGCAAATGAGGAAAATGCCCAGTCAAAGCAGACAGCTCCAGAATGACAAATAGGAAGGAATGGGGTGCTCACAGATGGACAGGAAGAGACATTACGGTGGTAAAACAGAACAAGTTACTGGGTGCTTTGTTCGAATGCCTATGGATCATGAGAAACCAAGAAGCTAAACACACAAAACAAACGGGTCGAACAACTGGAGGCATAAGGAGGGGAAAAAAGGAGAAAAAGAACAGGATAAATAGAAGAGAATTTTAGACATGAAAATGTTAACAATACATGGAAAAAAGAAAGCTTGTGCCTAGGAAAAAAGAAAGCAAAGGTATAAGTCTTTGTAACCTTGGATTATGCAAGGGTTTCTTAGATAGGACACCAAAAGCAAAAGTAGTAAAAGATAAAATAAATTCAACTTCATCACAATTAAAAACTTTTGGCCCTGGTGTGACTACCACCCAGCTATTATCTGGAACAGTAGTCATTTATCTCCATCCTATTCTCTCCCACCTAAGAGGATGCCATCATCACCATTAACCCATTAAATTCATTAATTAAATAGATTAAATTCCCAATCGGTTTCTGTCCATTTCTGACTTTTCTGGCGGATTCCTTCTGTTTTCCATACACTGGGATCGCACTGTTTTATTTATTGAGGCTTAACATTATTTTGTAAAATCTTGCAGAGCCTGACCTGTAAGCACTAGCTACTTTTCAAATAATTTAAAGTTTTTCTATTGTTTAACCTTATTTGGGGGGCAGAGGGGTACGCTAAAGTGACGTTTCTGGCTCCAAAATAAAAATGTGAGAGCTACCCTGGGTGGGTGGCTCAGCTGGTTAGAGCGTTGTCCCATACACCAAAAGGTTGTGGGTTCAATTCCCAGTCAGGGTGCATACCTAGGTTGCAGGTTCGATCCCCAGTTGGGGCACATATGGGAAGCAATGGATCAATGTTTCTATCTTTTTCTCTCCCTTCCTCTCTCTAAAAATTAATAAACATGTCCTCAGGGTGAGGATTTTTTTTTTAAATATGAGAGCCATTTATATATGGAAGATTCAATGGACATGAGCCCACTAAGGTCCCAGAACTATCTTTTCAGTTGGGGAACTAAAGACTAACAAAGATTATCACTTTAAAGTGGATAATGATGAAAGTGGGCACCAGTTATCTTTAAGAATGGTTTAGTGCTGGTGCAAAGGATGAATTGAGCATTGTTGAAAAAAAGGCAATGAATTATGAAGACAGTCCAATTTAAGTAATACTGGCAACTGAAACCATCTGTACAAACCAATGTTTCCCTTAGTGGCTTTGAAATAACACCACCTGTGGTCTACACGTGCTTCAGGGCCTGTGCATATTAGCGGACAGCAATCAGCAGCTGTGGAGGAAGATGCAGAATCAGAAGATCTTTGAAGAAGAGGAGGCTGTCAAACTCCCACATAATCTGTAAAGTGATATACCCCTAGAAATGGTAGCAAGGTTCCACAGATAAAAGTAAAACGTAATGATGAAGATATTGAATATAATGAGGAGGAGGAAACTGAAGAAAGAGTTCCAGTAAAGAAACCTATACATATCAAACTAGAATGGAAAAGACTAAAAAATAAAACGGGAAAAACTCCTAAAATACAGAAGGACCTAGCTTTGTAGATGACATTAAATCAAAAATTCAGGCAAATCGAGAAAAACCATATTGAACAGTCCTGGTATTGTGAGCCCAAAAATGAAGAGAGAGATAAAGGAGAGACAAATAAAGTTCATACTGAGCATCATCAACAATCCACACTGAAATCTTCTATTTAAATATCAATCCCCTTTTCAGAATGGAAGCAATCTTACTCTTAACACTCAAAAAAGCAAAAAAAAACTTGTACATGAATGTTATAGAAACATTATTCATAACAGCTAAAAGTGAACACAACCCAAATGTCCATCAACTAATGAATGAATAAACAAAACAGTATATACGTGCAAAATTTTATTCAGCCATACCAAGAAATGAATTGCTGATACAAGATACAGCATGGATAAATAGTGGAAACATACTAAATGAAAGAAACACGCTAAATGAAATGTCACATATTATATGATTCTATTTATCTGAAATGTGCAGAATATGTAAATCCATACAGACCAAAAGAGATTATTGGTTGCCAGGAGCAGGGACAAGGGGGACATAGAGAGTAATTGCTAATAGGTATGTGGTTGTTTTTCAAAGTAATAAAAATGTTCTGGAATTATATTGTGGTGATAATTGCACAACTTTATGACTACATTAAAAGCCACTGGATTATACACTTTAAAAGAGTCACTATTATGGTATGTGAATTTTTTATCTCAATTAAAAAATCCCTACACACACATACCACAAATAAAGAAAAATGACTAGCCACAATACAGAAGTTATCTGCTATACACATCAATGACAAGAGACTTGAGGAAATACTAGAAATAATAAAATGACTAATTGAAAGAAAAAAATCCCCATATGGAACACAAATATACCATAAACAATAGAAAATAAGCTCTATCTCATTCCTGATGAGGCAAAATGCAAATTAAAACCACAGTGAGAACTATTTCACATCCAACTGAAAAAAATTATCAAATGAAGGTAAGGCTATACACAAAATGGAACTTGTACATGCTACCATTGAGAATGTAAAATGGTACTGACATTTTAGCAAATTTGATATAATCTAGTATATGCAAAGATATGCATACTCTCTGGCCAAGCAATACCTTTCCTGGGCACATGTCCTAGAAAATCTGTTTCCACGTGAACCAAAAAATATAGCACTAGTATATGAAATAGCAACAAAATTAAAAACAATCCATCCAATAAGATCAAAAATAAAATGAATAAATAAGGTTGCTATTAGCATACAATAAAATAATACAACTGAGGAAATTAATGAATGAAACTAAGAAAACAACAAAAAAAATCAGAATCACAGAATAAATTTGAAATGTATAGAAAAATCAACATCATCTTCTTTAAAGAGACAAACATTCATTCTTAGAATACATTAAGCAGTAAAATCAAACACTTACTTGCTTCTTTTTCAGTTTATGGATCTGCTGCTCCACTTTAGCAATTTCTCGATCTACACGATCCATACTCTGTATTAACTCTTCCTTTGAAAGTTTTGAAGGTGAAGCATTTTGATCATCTCCACATGGTTGCCCAGAGATTGGAGAGGATGGAGCTTCATGTTTGCCTCCAAATGCAGGATCCTTTAGAGAAGAAAATCAAGAACAATTTATTTTTTAATATATACTTTTTAATTAATTTCAGAGAGGAAGAGAGAGGGAGAGATATAAACATCAATGAGAGAGAATTATTGATCAGCTGCCTCCTGCACGACGCACTGGGGATCTAGCCCACAACCTCCTGGTTCATAGGTCAACACTCAACCACTGAGTCACTCCAGCTTGGCAGAGAACAACAACTTGTTCCTCACTAAGAGCCAATGGTAGTGTCATGATTCTCTTAACTGAAAAAGTCAATTTTAAAATGTCAAATGATGGTCACTGGCTTCAATTCAACACGAACAGGAATCTCCAATCTGGGGTGCAGTTAAGAAGGAAACTTTATTTAGTGCAAACAGCTCAATAGTGCTACAGTGTGACTTTTAAAACAGCAAGGCTATGAAGCTGCCTTTGGGCCAGGTCCAGGTCCCTCTTCACTTAGGCAGCTCTGCTCTGCTCCACTGTGCTCTGCTCCAGGATGGTTCAGAGTCTCAGCTCTAGCAGTAGAAACAGTCTTCAGTGGAAAGTGCACTCTCCAAGCCAGAAGGATGCGGACTTATATAGAAAGAAGTCCCTGCCACAGGAAGGCTGGCTGAGTGGAAATTCTACAACTAGAAGGAAAGAGAAAAGCACACTGAGACTCAGAGGAGGTGCGGAAGTAAAGTGCAGAGGTACAGAGGCGAGCGAGGAGAGGGCTGGCAACTGAGGACGTGGTTGTCTTTTTCAATCGGAAGGGAGACTCAAGTTCCCGACTGCTCTGAACTCCAGTTCCAGGCGGGCGAGTCTCTGGGGACCCAGACTCATACGGGGAGGAAATGAACTGTCTGGCATCTGGTAGAACTCGAGGGCGGCTTTCTCTCAGAGGTGCTTGCAGCGATTACCAATTACTGAGGGACACTGAGACCTGGGGCCTCTTAGGGCAGGGCTGAGGAGCAGCCATAGCTGTTTGCTCCACCCTGTTGATTCCCTGAGACCCCACCCCACCCAAGCTGTGCCCAGAGGCTTTTGCATATGAATGGCCTGGCCCTTTACAATGTAAAATTACCTAACAAACTGCAGCTGGGTCAGAGAGACCCAGATCTTCCAAAAGAAGGCCCAAGGCCCCACAGCAGCTTGCATTGCTTCACAGCTGGGCCTCATCTGGGCACCTCCAAACTCCAAACAAAGAAGAAGAATCTGCAGATCTCTTCGTAGCTCCTGCTGGGTAGCCTCAGGGAGAGGCTAAATTAGCACCTCCTTAGAGATCCAAGAGCCAGTGTACCCAGTGGTCAGAGTGGGACCATCCAGATTACAACTCCTCAGATCCATAAGGGACACACTCAGGGGGCAGACTCAGTGAGCACCAAAGCCTCACTGAAGCAAGTCTTGCCCCATAAGATTGTCTCCAGCACAGAAGTTCTCCCACCGCAGACACAGCTGATTCTCACAGCCAATGGGCCTGGAGGTCAATTCTTCCCAGTGATACCTACAACAATCAAGGCTCAACTACAACAAGACTGTGCACAAAGCCCACAAAGGGATGCACCAAGAGTGTCCACCTCAGGTAATTGGGGAGGCTGAGCTACTGGGCCATATATGACACCTAGCACACAAAGCCACTCTATCAACACAGGAAAGCAGCCAAAATGCGGAGACAAAGAAACAGGTCACAAATGACAGAAATGGAGGAAAGCAAACTACTGGATATAGAGTTCAAAACCACACTTATAAGGTTTTTCAAGAATTTTCTAGAAACCGCCGATAAATTTAGTGAGATCCTCGATAAATCTAGTGAGACCCTCGAGGATATGAAAAAGGAGCAACTAGAAACTAAGCATACACTGACTGAAATAAAGAATATTATACAGAGATCCAACAGCAGACTAGAGGACCGCAAGAATCAAGTCAAAGATTTGAAATACGAAGAAGCAAAAAACACCCAACCGGAAAAACAAAAGGAAAAAAGAATCCAAAAATATGAAGATAGTGTAAGGAGCCTCTGGGACACCTTCAAACGTACCAACATCCGAATTATAGGGGTGCCAGAAGAAGAGAGAGAGCAAGATATTGAAAACCTCTTTGAAGAAATAATGGCAGAAAACTTCCCCTACCTGGTGAAAGAAATAGACTTACAAGTCCAGGATGCGCAGAGAACCCCAAACAAAAGGAATCCAAAGAGGACCACACCAAGACACATCATAATTAAAATGCCAAGAGCAAAAGACAAAGAGAAAATCTTAAAAGCAGCAAGAGAAAAACAGTTAGTTACCTACAAGGGAGTACCCATATGACTGTCAGCTGATTTCTCAACAGAAACTTTGCAGGCCAGAAGGGAATGGCAAGAAATATTCAAAGTGATGAATGCCAAGAACCTAAAACCAAGATTACTTTACCCAGCAAAGCTATCATTCAGAATTGAAGGTCAGATAAAGAGCTTCACAGATAAGAAAAAGCTAAAGGAGTTCATCACCACCAAACCAGTATTATATGAAATGCTGAAAGGTATCCTTTAAGAAGAGGAAGAAGAAGAAAAAGGTAAAGATAAAAATTATGAACAACAAATACATATCTATCAACAAGTGAATCTAAAAATCAAGTGAATAAATAATCTGATGAACAGAATAAACTGATGAATATAATAGAATCAGGGGCATAGAAAGGGAGTGGACTGACAATTCTCGGGGGGGGAAGGGGTGTGGGGGGGTGCGGGAAGAGACTGGAAAAAAAATCGTACACCTATAGATGAGGACAGTGGGGGGGGAGGGTAAGGGCAGAGAGTGGGGTGGGATCCGGGTGGAGGATAGCTATGGGGGGAAAAAGAGGAACAACTGTAATAATCTGAACAATAAAGATTTAATAAAAAAATAAGTAATAAATAAATAAATAAAACATAAAGAGGCCATCAAGAGTGCTGATGTTGCTAAGGGTGTGAAAGAAACAATGATCACAGGCAATTAAGAGTTAGAAAAACTTATTGATTTGGATAAGTGAAATGCAGTTAGCCAGTGATAGCAGTGATGTGAAAAAGCAAAGATGCTGCACCCCTGGAATGAGTGCTGAAAGTGATTTATTTAAGGCTAGTAAGTGATGGTTCTACAAATTAAACACGTTAAGCGCCCTGCCTGTTTTGTCTTCCCGACAGAAAGTATAGTGTCAGTCACTGGTGACTGACTGGGCACTTAACACGTTAAGAAAAGAAGTGTTTGTTTACAGATTAAACAGTACATTATACATATACTGTATATAAGAAAGGATAAAACAGAAATCATTTGGGGGTCTGGAACGAGTTAATTCAATGTACATGATTTCTAATGAGGAAAAAAATCAGTTTTTGAACAAACTGCTTCTCAAAGTCTTCCAGAACAAATTAAGTTCGAGAACCGAGGTTTCACTGTATACCCTTCCATTTATTTGTTTATTCTTCAATTTCTTCAATATCTTATAGTTTCCAGAGTATAGGTATTTCATCTTTTTGGATAAATTTGTTACTAGGTATTTTATCCTTTTTGATGGAATTGTAAATAGGACTGCTTTATTTCCTCCATATTACTCACTAGTAGTGTACAAAAACACAATAGATTTCTGTATGTTGATTCTATATCCTGTAACTTTACTGAAATCATTCATTATTTCTAACAGTTTTTTGGTGGAGTCTTTAGCGTTTTCTATATATAGTATGTCATCTGCAAATAATGACAGTTTTACTTCTTCCTTTTAAATTTGGATACCTTTTATTTCCTGTTTTGTCTGATTACTGTGGCTTCCAATGCTATGCTGAATAGAAGTGGTGATAGTGAGACTTTTTTTTCTGTGAGCAACTTGGTGGAGAACTGAAATGTTCAAGATGGGAGAAATCTGAGAACTGAAGTTTGACTGTACCTTGCTCATGGATTGGAAGAATGACTATTGTTAAAATGTCATTACTACCTAAAGCAATATACAGATTTAATACAATCCCTGTTAAAATACCAATGGCATTCTTGACAGAATTAAGAATTAAGAATCCTGATCTTAGAAGTTTTCATATTAAGCATATTAGCTGTGGGTTTGTCATACATATCCTTTATTATGTTGAATTATGTTCCTTCTATACCAACTTTGTTGAAAGTTTTTACCACAAAAGGATACTGAATTTTGTCAAATGCTTTCGCTGCATCTTTTGAGATGATTATGCGGTTTTTATCCTTGATTTTGTTAATGTGATATATCATATTGACTGATTTACAAATGTTTAACCATCTTTATATCCCTATGAATAAGCTTTTAAGATCCCTTTCTGCTAAAAGTTCCATAACTAGATATTACATTTGTGGCAATTTATTCAGTCATGGAAGAAGACCTAGTATATATTTTTAAATGCTGCAAAATACTTGTTTTATACCCATAAACTATTATACAGATATTTAGTATGATGAGGAGGGTATCAAAACTCCCCCAAGTTTAGCTCATTTATAGCTTATGACAAAGAGCTTTTCCCCACCCAACTTATTTTGTAAATTTTCATTTACATAACAGTTGAAAGTTGAGTATAATAGATATTTATCTTTCATCTAGATTCACTAGTTAACATTTTACTTTATTTGTTTTCTCTCTACACATACATACACACTTACCCTTTTTTACCTTGGCTCAACTATATGAAAATAAATTGCAGACAATCACTATGTCTTAAATCACTTTTCACTGCATAAAAACCCAAAGAAAATATGTGGGTATTTATTTACCTAATATCAGGGTGAGAAGAGCCATTATTTGTAAAGGTAAATAAATTATAAGGAAGAGATTTGCTAATAAAAAGAGGGAGAGAGTAAGAGATACTAATGTATGATAGTAAAGGGGTTGATATCTTTTTAAGAGTTTTAAAGAATTAGTTTATTCTCTCTAAAATAAATATTTATTCATTTCCTACTAAGTACCAGATTTAATGATAAGTAAAATGCACAATTTAAAAAAAAGATAAACTCTTTGCTTAATCCCTTCACCATTTTCTCCCTGCCCTGAAACTCGCCTCCCCTCTGACAACTGTCAATCTGTTCTCTATCTATGGGTCTGTTTCTGTTTGTTAGTTCATGTTGTTCATTGGATTTTAACACATGAGTGAAATCATTTGGCACTTGTCTTTCCCTGACAGGCTTACTTCACTTAGCATAATACCCTCTAGATTCATCCATGCTGTCGCAAGTGGTAAAAAAAAAAACAAAAAAAACAAACAAAAACCAGCCCTAGTTGGCTGCTCAGTGGTTAGAGCAGTGATGGCAAACCTTTTGAGCTCGGAGTGTCAGCATTTTGAAAAACACTAACTTGCCGAAACCGGTTTGGCTCAGTGGATAGAGCGTCGGCTTGCGGACTGAAAGGTTCCAGGTTCGATTCCGGTCAAGGGCATGTACCTGGGTTGCGGGCACATCCCCAGTAGGAGATGTGCAGGAGGCAGCTGATCGATGTTTCTCTCTCATCGATGTTTCTAACTTTCTCTCTCTCTCCCTTCCTCTCTGTAAGAAATCAATAAAATATATAAAAAAAAAAAAAAAGAAAAAGAAAAACACTAACTTAACTCTAGTGCCGTGTCACATATAGAAATTTTTTGATATTTGCAACCATAGTAAAACAAAGACTTATATTTTTGATATTTATTTTATATATTTAAATGCCAATTAACAAAGAAAAATCAACCAAAAAAATGAGTTCATGTGTCACCTCTGACACGCGTGTCATAGGTTCGCCATCACTGGGTTAGAGCATCAGCCCATAGACTGAAGGGTCACAGGTTCGCTTCTAGTCAAGGGCACGTACTGTGGTTTCAGATTCAATCCCTGGGCCCAGTTGGATGCATGCAGGAGGCAACCAAACAATGTGTCTCTATCACATTGATGTTCCTCTCTCTCTGTATCTCCCACTCACTTCCACTCTCTTTAAAAATCAATGGAAAAAAATATCCTCGGGTGAGGATTAATAAAAATAAAAAATAAAAAGCCTCATAGACACAGACAATAGCATGGTGATTACCAAAAGGAAAAGGCGGGGGGGGGGGGGGCAGTGATAGTAGAGGGCATAAGGGGAATAAATGGTGATGGAAGTAGAATTGAGTTGGGGTGGTGAATACACAATACAATATACAGATGATGTATTATAAAACTGTACACCTGAAACCTATAATTTTATTAACCAATGTCACCCCAATACATTCAACTAAAAAAAAGATAAACACAGCAACAAAATAAAGGCATAATAAACAAACATACATTTCATTAAAGAAAGGCAAATAATAATAAACACAAAGAAAAAGAGGTTTGATCTTAGTAGAGCCTTCTGATAAATACACATTATTTGAAATGTCACGAAATACAGCTGCATATTAAAATTAGTTATCTCCAAGATACAGAATTACAGGTAACTTTTTACTTGTACTAGTATTTGCAAGTCTCCTAAAGAATATACATTTTTTATATTAGAAAAAAAATGTTTTTTCTTTATAAATACACTTAATCCATACATAAATAGTATCTTGTCCCATGTTGCAAGTTAAAAAATTTCAGAAGATTATTTAAAATTTAATTTAAATTTAGGAAAATTATGGTAGTCTTGAGTACCTCTGACCACATTTTACAGTCCAGAAAGCCAGTACAAAATGCTTGAGAGTTATTCGATAGCAACTTTTCTTTATAACAGTCCTCAGATTGTTTTCATTTACTAAAAAATCTAAAGTACTGACTTCAAAAGTCTGGAACAATAAGTCTGTGGTTTTTCGTTTTATTTAACAAAATTCTTACTTTCCCATAGCACTAACCTTTAGAGACTGTAACTGGACTTTCTTTTAGGCGAGGTGCCTGAATTCAACTAAATAAATATTAGAGACTGACAGTTCCACAGAGTAAGGGAGCAAATATTTACCTTCTTCGCATCTGCAGAAGACCTCAACCCTTCTGGTAGCATGTGCACTAAAGGTAAGACCGTGGCACTGACACGCTGGAAATGGGAATCAGAAACCTGCTCCAAACGTGGTCTCTTGGATTCCAGTGAATCATGATCCACTGGGGATGGGCCTGGGTGAAACTGTTCATATCCAGGTCTCCTTTCTTGAGGCCTAATACATACAAAGAAAATAAACACTTAAAAAAGTTTAAGTGATGTACAACTTCCTACTAATATCCCTGGTTGGACTTTGAAATAAGTGAAAAAATTAGCTTACTTCCAGAATGAATCCCTGTCCCCTCCTCCCGCACCCCAGAAGAATATATACCTCACTATAAAATATTATAATTTTCTATTGAATTCCAATAGAAAAATATTCTGCAGCAGATTTGGAAGTGCTAGTGGTAAAGAAATGAAAGATGTAGTAAAAGATTTCAATTTAGCCCGGCCAGTGGCTCAGTGGTTGAGCATCGACCTATGAACCAGAAGGTCACCTTTCGATTCCCAGTCAGGGCACAAGCCCGGGTTATGGGCTTATCCCCAGTAGGGGGCGTGGAGGAGGCAGCCGACCAATGATTCTCTCTCATCATTGATGTTTCTATCTCTCTCTCCCTCTCCTTTTCTCTCTGAAATCAATAAAAAATATTATTTAAAAAAATTTCAATTTACAGAAAATTTAAAGTTGCTGAAGAATATCTATAAAATAATACATTTCAACCTATAATTATTGAATTCAGTATAATCTAGAATAACACCATTCTTAACCAATAAAAAAAAAAAAAAAACACAAGCAAAAAAAAAACAACCCATAAATTTAGCCCTGGCTGGTGGTACAGTTGATTGAAACATCATCTTGTACACCAATGGGTTGGGGGTGGATATCCAATTAGGGAACATACCTAGGTTGCAAGTTCGATCCCCAGTTGGGGTGTGTTCAGGAGGTAACCAATTGATATTTCTCTCTCACACACTGATGCCTCCCCCTCTCTTTCTCTCTCTCTCTCTCTCTCTCTCTCTCTCTCTCTCTCTCTCTCTCTCAACAAATGACTTGAGTTGTGAGGTATTATGGAGACTTAAAGAAAAGTCTCCTAACTGGAAATGCAACACTGTTTTTGAAGATATAATTCCGACCCCCCAGACATGTATTCTGTTTAGTTTCCCCAAGTACGTAAGTGTCTTGAAGGTCCGAAATCTGACTTTGATTTCTTGAAATAATGTACCATGCAGAGTACTACAGATGAAAAGTCATTTGACTTTTCATATTCTACCAAGTTATTTACAGAAGTGATATTTTACTTTATGGCCAAGCTTTAAAAAGAAATGTCTCAAAAATAACGTTTTCTAGGAGTACCACAATATGTTTATTTTTTTTATGCTTGTAAGAGAGAAAATACCACAGTGATTATGCCTTCCTCTAAATGTTTCCATAATATTTAGTCTCATCTCTCAGACTGAACAAGGTATAAGAACAATGAGAATGTAAAGCTTTGTCTCATTTCAACTATCCTGGTGGCACATATCTGGATGAAGATTACATTTTACAAACATTTTTATCTTCTTGACATTTTATCATCTTTCCATAGGCTCAAAAAAACATTTCATTGAAATGATAATCACTGGATTTCATTTTTTAGGGTAGATGATGAAATAAGCCCTGAATTCCATAAAATTATAGTACTTCAAAAATTTGAAATCTCATGTAAGATATAAAATCTCATTATCTTCTTAAAATTCACAATGACATCACGAAAAATAGTGGAGTAGGAAGCTACTTGTACTCAATATAGTATTGCGGGTTGTCAAAGCACTAGACAAGAAAAATAAATAAAATGCACCCAAAATGGAAAGGAAAAAGTATTTCTCTTTGCAGATGGCATGGTCTCATATCTAGAAAACTCCAAAGAACACACAAACAAACAAAAAAATGTTAGAGCTAATAA
Source organism: Myotis lucifugus (assembly GCF_000147115.1). Taxonomy (NCBI): domain Eukaryota; kingdom Metazoa; phylum Chordata; class Mammalia; order Chiroptera; family Vespertilionidae; genus Myotis; species Myotis lucifugus. The sequence goes on along the minus strand of NW_005871403.1, from coordinate 224,115 downwards.
ATGAGTAGAGCAAAATTACAGGATACAAACAAACATGGGAAACTCAGTTTTTGTTTTTATAATACATTTAAAAATATATTTTATTGATTTCAGAGAGGAAGGGAGAGGGAGAGAAAGATAGAAACATCAATGATGAAAGAGAACCATTGATCAGTTGCCTCTTGCACGTCCCCTACTGGAGATCAAGCCCGCAACCTGGGCATGTGCCCCAAATGGGAATTTAACTGTGACCTCCTGGTTGCTCAATCACTGAGCCACACTGGCTGGGCCAAAAATCAGTTTTATTTCTATACATTAGCAATGAATAATCTGAAATGACATTAAAAAAACAATTCAATTTGTAACATCTAAAATAATAAAATAGGAATAAATTTGACCAAGAAGGCTCAAGACCTACAGCTTGAAAAACACAAAACACTGCTGGAAGAAATAAAGGAAAACTTAAATAAATAGTAAGACATCATGTATTGAAAGATTTAAGATTGTTAAGATGACAATACTACACAAAGCTATCTACAGGCCGCATGCAGCCCACAACAAATATTTTTGCGTCCCAGCCTTTATAACGGTATATAAGAAATGTTTTAATGAAAAATTCGTAACTTAATTTTTACAATATCCTGTTATACATAATTATTAATAACAAACTACAACATGCGCTAATGACTGATTACTATCATTGTGATGCATTCATTTCCTTTATGTGCCTTACGCGCAGGCGCACCATTTCTCTCCACTAATACTAGCAGCAAATATTTTAGCAGCCGACTGCCACGTCATTAGTCTTGGACTGACTTGTTTGGTGTGCACAACAGGAAATACTTCACTTTGGGAGAACAAGAAAAAAAGGTTTATTTGCGTTACACTTATTAATTTGTGCAGTTATTCAACGTCTGGTAAGTTAATGTTCAAGAAAAAATGTTTAATTTTTATTAAAATGTTATATTATTTTGTTAACGATTAGTCATTTATTTTAGCCCTTTGTATTCAGCATGTCTTTATCGAAACAAACCTATGTTTCTATGAAAATTGAAACTTTTGTTTTTTTGCAGCCCACAGAAACTTAAACCTTGTTTATTTGGCCTGTGTTAGTTAACTTTTGAGTTTGACATGCTTGATCTACAGATTCAATGTAATCTGTAATAAAATCCCAATGGCGTGTTTTGTTTTGTTTTTGGAGAAAGAGAAAAACCCATCATAAAATTCACATAAAATCACAGGGGAATCCAAATAGCCAAAACAATTTTGGAAAAGAAATACAAAGTAATAACTGACACCACAGAAATACAGAGGATTATAGGAAAACTAGGGGCCCGGTGCACGAAGATTCGTGCACTGGGGGGAGGGGGGGTGGAAGAGGGGTCCCTCAGCCCGACCTGTACCCTCTCCAATCTGGGAGCCCTCTCCAATCTGGAAGTTTCTGTCTGTCTTTGCAATCATATGAGCGAATTGTCTGAGACCCCCAACCCAGTTTGGTTTGTTGCTCACAGAATAAGAGGCATTTTTTTTTTCCTTTGCTCCATTGGTGGAGATTTCCTGGAAGTTTTAGGATATCTTCCCTTAAATTTTCCCTAGACACTCTGATTTTACTTATGTCTCTCATCTTTGCTTTCCCTAAATCCCCAACCGCAACAGTGCTCCAGGCTCACTTTGCTCTAGTGTCTACGAGAGCCGTCTGCCACCAGAACTACGATTCCCAGCATTCCTGGTGCTCCCTGCGCTCTGGGCTTCCGCTTCCGGTCCTGGGGCTGCCACCAAAACTACTATTCCCAAAATTCCTGGTGCTCCCCACACTCTGGGTTTTTTCTAACCGAGGGACCCACGTCCCCCCAAGCCTCCGGCTCTCCTGCTCTGCTCTCCGTCTGGTGACCGAGGGAGCCACATCCCCCCAAGGGAGCGACCGAGGGAGCAACTGAGGGAGCCACGTCCCCCCAAGCTGCCGGTTCTCCCACTCTGCTCTGTGTATGCAAATAACACGCCATCTTTGTCGAGTTAATTTGCATACCCACTCCTCATTGGCTGGTGGGCGTGGCTTGGCGTAGCGGAGGAATGCTAATTTGCATGTTTCTCTTTTATTATATAGGACTAGAGGCCCGGTGCACGAAATTCGTGCGCTGGGGATGGGTGGGGGGTACCTTAGCCCGGCCTGTGTCCTCTCGCAGTCCAGGACTCCCTCCCTCCTTACCGCCCACCTTCTTGCTGCTTCCTACCGCTTGGCTTGCTGCTCCTTAGTGCTGCCGCGAAGGCTCCCGCCACCGCCGCTGCACTCCCCAGCTGCCCTGGCCCCTGCTGTGGGTCAGAGCTCCTCTGTTACAGCAAAGGTTTGGGTTCACATTCTGCCAGGGCACCTACTTGGTTTCAGTGATCCCAGTCGGGGCTGACTGCTGCTCAGGAAGTGACTGAGGACCATGTGCTCTAGTCATTTGGCGGGGAGCTGGGGTTCCATTGCCAACCTGGCCCACTCTGATCCCCACTACCCCCGCTCCTACATCAAGGACGACTTCAACTATGGCAGCTGCGTGGCCTCCGCCAGTGTACACATCCGCATGGGTAGGTCACCCTCTCTGTGGCTCGCCAGGTGTGGCTGCTGCACAGTCACCGCAGAGGCGGATTTCCAGGTTCCCAGGGAGAGCGCCCTCCACGCCGGACTCCCAGGGAGAGCAGGGTCGGAGGGAAAGCACTTCGCCTGGAGCAGAGGACCCGTCCTGTGCAGGGCTCGCAGGGTTTGTGTCTCTGATCCTGCCCTCAGCAGCCCCAGCGCCGAGGTGGTGGGCGTTGGGGCTGCTGGGTGCCGCCCCTCCCCCCCCGCGGGTTTGTGTCTCCGATCCTGCCCCCAGCACTGTGGTGGCGGGGCTTGGTGCTGCTGGGTTCAGGGCCCCCCTGCGGGTTTGTGCCTCTGATCCGGCCCCCAGCAGCCCCAGCACCATGGTGGCAGGGCTTGGGTCTGCTGGGTGCTGGGCCCTCCTGTGTGTTGTGTCTCTCATCCGGCCTCCAGCAGCCCCAGCACCGTGGTGACTGGCCTTGGGTCTGCTAGGTGGTGGGACGGTGGGTTTGTGTCTCTGGTACCCCCAGCAGCCCCAGCACCCTGATGGCGGGGCTTGGGGCTGCTGGGTGCTGGGCCTGCATGTCTGTGTCTCTGATCGGGCCCCCAGCAGCCCCTGCAAGAATAGGGCTTCCTTGGGGCCAGTGTGCCACCAAGCCCTGCCACCCAGGACCGCACATGGGGGTCCCGCCCACTCAGGGCCGCACATGGGGGTCCCAACCGACCAGGGCCGCAAACGGGGGTCCCGCCACCCAGGGCCGCACACAGGGGTCCCGGCTGGGGGCGGGGCTTAGGCAGCACACGGGGGCCCGGATGGTGGCTCGCGCTGGCCTGCCCTGCCTGCAGTATACAAATTAGCCGCCATCTTTGTTGGCGGTTAATTTGCATATCACGCTGATTAGCCAATGGGAGGCGTAGCGAAGGTATGGTCAATTACCATGTCTGTCTATTATTAGATAGGATAGGATATTACAAACAACTATATGCCAACAAATGGTACAATCTGGAATGGGTAAATTCCTAGAAACGAACTATCATCTAAGACTGTATCGAGAAGAAACAAAAAATTTTAACAACTATTACCAACTATAACCAATAAAATCAAAGCAGTAATCAAACAACTCCCAACAAAAAAAAGTCCTGGACTGAATGGCTTCACAGGTAAATTTTACCAAATATTCAAAGAGAACTAACACCTATCTTTTTCAAACTATTCTAAAAAATTTCAAAAAAAGGGGAGACTCACAAGCTCATTTTAAAAGGCCAGTATTATCCTAATTCCAAAACCAGATACAGTAGGTCCTCAGGTTACGTGGGAGATCCGTTCCTACAGTGCAACGTAACGCGATTTTCGCCGTTAAGTCAGAACCAACTACATAAGCACCTACATCACTCACATGGAGCACATACACAGCAGTAATGAAGTGAAACAGTAAAAAACATTTAAAATAAAGATAACAATTCCTGACCTTTACTTGTGGTAAATAAATAATAAAAAACATAAAGCATATATGTACATACGTCAAAAATGATGGAATTTTTTTTTAATATAAATAAATGGTAGATGGCGATGTAACTACAAAACAACGTACGTCAAGTCCAACGTAACCCAAGGACTGTCTGTAAAGACACTACAGAGAAAGAACATTATAGGCCAATATCCCTGATGAACATAGATGCAAAAATCCTCAACAAAGTATTAGGAAACTGAATTCAGCAATATATTAAAAAGATCATACAGCATGATCAAATGAGATTTAATCCTGGGATAAAAGGTTGGTTCAATATCTATAAATTAATTAATGATTTACATAATGTGATATACATAAACAAAAAAGATTAAAATCATATGATCATATCAATACATGCAGAAAAAGCATTTGACAAAAACCACCACCCCTTTATGATAAAAAAATTTTTTAGCAAAGTGGCAATAGAGAGAGCATACTTCAATATAATAAAGGCCATATACAATAAACCCATACTGAAGGGGGAAAAAACTAAAAGCATTCTTTTAAGATCATGAACAAGACAGGAATGTCCACTTTCATTAAGCTTATTCAACACTAGAGGATCGCTGCACGAGATTCATGCACGGGGGGGGGGGGGGGGGGGGGGGAGAAGGGGGGTAGTCCCTCAGAACAGCCTGCACCCTCTCGCAGTCTGGGGCTCTTACAGTCCAGGACCTCTCACTCCTTACCGCTTGCCTGCAGTGGAGGCGGGAAAGCCCAGAGAGCCCGGCTTCTGGCTGAGCGGCACTCCCTCTGTGGGAGCGCACTGACAACCAGGAGGCAGCTCCTTCATTGAGCATCTGCCCCCTGGTGGTCAGTGCACGTCATAGCGACCAGTCATTCTGCAGTTCGGTCAATTTGCATATTAGGGTTTTATTATATAGGACAGTACTGGAAGTCCTAGCTACAACAATCAGACAAGAAAAAAAAAGGCATCCAAACTGAAAAGAAAGAAGTAAAATGGTCATTATTTGCATATGACATGATACTGTATATAGAGAATCCTAAAAATTCCACCAAAAATCTACTAGAACTGATAACTGAATTCAGTAAAGTAGCAAGATACAAAATAAATATTCAGAAATCAGCTTCATTTTTATACAACCATAATAAACTATCAGAAAAGGAAACTAAAGAAACAATACCATTTATAATTGCATAAAAAACAAAAACAACTCGGGAATAAATTTAACCAAGGAAGTAAAAGACCTGTACTTGAAGAAGATACAAATAAATGGAAGCACATACCCATGCTCATAGACAGAAAGAATTAACATCATTAAAATGTTCACACTACCCAAAGCAATCAACAGACTGAACACAATACCTATCAAAATCCAAATGGTGTTTTTTAGAGAACTAGTAAAAATAATCCAAAAATTTATATGGAACTACAAAAGACCCCAAAAAGTCACAGCAATCTTGAGAAATAAGAACAAAGTTGAAAGTCTCACGCTACCTGATATCAAGGCTACAGTAATCAAGATTGCATGGTACTGGCATAAAAGCAGACACATAGATCAATAGAACAGGATAGAGAGCCCAGAGATAAACCCACAACTATATGGTCAATTAGTCTATGACAAAGGTAGCAAAAACATACAATGGAGTAAACACAGTCTATCCTATAAATGGTGCCGCAACAATTGGACAGATACATAAAAAAAAATGAAACTAGACCACCTTCTTACAACATATACAAGAATAAACTCAAAATAGATTAAAGACTAAAATGTAAGATTCAAAACCACAAAACTCCTAGAAGAAAACATAGGCAGTAAAATCTCTGACATTTCTCTCTACAATATTTTTTCTGATATATCTCCTAAGAAAAGAAAAACAAAAGAAAAAACTAAGCAATGGGACTATATAAAGCTAAAACATTTTGCAGAGCAAAGAAACCATCAACAAAACGAAGACAACCAATTAATCAAAGAAGATATTCGCCAATGATAACATTAGATACATCAAGGGTTAATATCCAAAATTTATCAAGAACTCATACAACTCAATACCAAAAGAACAAACAATCCAACTAAAAAATGCACAGAGGACCAGAATATACATGTGAAAATATGCTTAACACCACTAATCCTCAGAGAAAGTGCAAATTAAAACCACAATGAGATATCATTTCATACCTATCAGAATGGCTGTCATCAATAAATCAACAAACAAATGTTGGCAAAAATGTGGAAAATAGTGAACCCTCCTTCACTGTTGATGGGAATGCAGACTGGTGCAGTCATTATGGAAAACAATACAGAGGGTTCCTTAAAAAATTAAATACGGTACTACCATATGACCCAGAAAACCCACTTCTGGGTATTTATCAAAGAAATCCAAAACACTAATTCGAAAAGACATATACAACCCTATGTTTACTGTAGCATATTTTACAATAGCCAAGACATGGAAGCAACCTAAGTGTCCAATAATAGATAAGTAGATAAAATGTTGTAGTAAATATATACAATGGAATTTTACTCGGCCATAAAAAAAGAAGGAAATCTAACCTTTTTTGACAGCATGGATAAACCTAGCCGCAGTGGTTCTTAACCTTCCTAATGCCGCAACCCTTTAATTCAGTTCCTCATGTTGTGGTGACCCCCAACCATAAAATTATTTTCATTGCTACTTCATAACTGTAATTTTGCTACTGTTATGAATCGTAATGTAAATATCTGATATGCAGGATGTATTTTCATTGTTCGCGACCCACAGGTTGAGAACCGCTGACTAGACGGTATTATGTTAAGCACAAGAGGCCCGGTGCACGAAAATTCGTGCACTGGGGGAGGGGGGGTCCCTCAGCCCGGGCTGCCCCCTCTCAAAGTCTGGGAGCCCTCAGGGGATGTCCCAAGATGGCTTAGGGCCCCTCCTCACAGGGAGCAGGACTAAGCCGCAGTATGGCCTCCCTCCATGGGAGGCAATCGGGCCGATCAGGGGAAGGCACCGCACCCATCATACTGCTGCTGCTGCTGCTGCTGGCACCACAACTGCCTGCCCTCAGCTCTCGCAGCCGCCGCGGCTTTGTCCGGAAGGACGTTCGGCTGTCTGGTCTAATTAGCATATTATGCTTTTATTATTATAGATAATAAGCCCAACAGAAAAAGACAAGTACCATATGGTTTCACTTATATATGGAATCTAAAGAGCAAAATAAATGAACAAACAAAATATAAACAGGCTCTCAGATACAGAGAACAGACTGATGATTGCCAGAAGGAAGGGGACAGAAGGGGCTGAGTGAAAACAGTGAAGGAATTAACAACTACAAATTGGTAGTTACAAAATAGTCCCAAGATGTACTAGTAAAAGTACAGCATAAGGAATATAGCCAATAATATTGTAATAACTATGTATGGTGCCAAGTATGTACTTGAAATATCAAGGGGACCACTTTGTAGAATATCTGATTATCTAACCACTATGCTATATACCTGAAACTGATACAAAATGAAACTGAATATAAACTGTAATAGAAAATAAAATTTTAAATGTTAAAAAATAATTATAACATAATGATTATATTTCAATCTGGAAGGTTTTTTCAAATAGAGCACCTTACAGATACTTTTATATACTTTGGTGTTGAATAAAAGTGTGATAGGTTGATCAATATAAGACTTTGTATAATAAAAACATATCACATTAAAATAAATTTTGTGTAAGGAATGACTAAATGAGTTCCAAGAAAATACAGTTTTATTTTAAGTGGATGATGGTCTCAAATCACTATAGTATTTAGATTCCATCAGATAGTTTTAAATGCATATTGCAGCAGGGGTTTTTTAATGACAATTTTCAATATGACAAATTATATTCATTTTTCAAACTTACTATGAAGAATTTTAGATGTCAATTTAAAATTACACGGCAGACTACAGCTTTTCAAAATTCTTTTGAATACATGTAAGTAACAAGTTTGAAGACCACTGTTTTAAGTTTTCCTTTCACGCTCCTTCAGAGGCTTCTGTCTCTCAGTGTCTTTAGATGTTAGAAATCATACAGGTTCATCTTTAAACTATTGCTCTTCTCAATTTTCATACTTCCTCATTCACTATAACAATCTGTATCTTAAATCTAGACCAGGTACAGGGAACCTTTTTCTGCCAAGGCCATTTGGATATTTATAACATCCAACTTAAAAATTAGCCTGCTATATTTGGTCAAACATTTAATTAACTCACCCCTAATACCTTGGCAGGGCCAGACCAAATGTATTTGGGGGACTTATATGGCCCTCGGGCCAGTTGTTCCCCACCCCTGATTTAGACCCTCCCCAAGCATCCTGGATACATCTCCACCTGGATGTTTCATGGGTACCCCAAACTTAATTCATACCAACTCAAGGTGTCTTACATTGTTGCTCTGTCCTTAATCTCTATCACAGTTGCTGGAACCAACAACAACCAACAAGTTGGAAACCTAAGATTTATCCATGTTTACTCCCTCATCTTTGCCAATTGCCAGGTCTTGGAAGTCTTACCTCTTAATTTACTGGTGTGTCTCCTCTCCATTTCAATTGTATCGCCCTATCTTACGCACATATTCTCTCTTTCTCTTACAGGTCCTCTACGTGTTCTCTGTTGCATCTAGTCTTTCCAAGTTCACCCTCCACAAAACAGCCAAAATATATCAAAAACAAGCATCCAGCATTAGGTTAAGGGCCAAGCTCTTCAACATAGCACTTAGAACCAGAGCCACTCATTGTTAGCCTGGATGGAGATTTTGTTTGAAATTTCTATAAGTACATGCAACCTTCTGGTGTACAGGACCCAGCTAACTGCCTGAGCTATCTTTCAGCCCTCAGCTGTCCCCTCAAATAGGCACCATTGCTCAGGACACAACCTATAAGAACTAACTTCCAAGTACTACATTTTGCCTGTGAGATTTACCAAAGCCAGAAAGTGAAATATACCCAGTGTTGCAGGGGAGCTCAAGGCATTGCAGGACACCAAACAATTAAGACAGACAGAGCATGGAAAGCTCTCTTTCCATTAAAAAATCAGATTTTTCCCATTTCAGCTTGCTGTTCCTTTTTAGAAGAACAAAACCACTGACACATTAATAAGTAAATATAGAATTTAACATTTAAAATTTCAAAAAATTCAAATGTACTCTGAAAATCTTTGTGAAAACAATTACAATTATATACTGGGAGTCCTGATGAAGCTAAACATGAAATGTGCATTCTAAATTAACATTTTTGCCTTTTAAAAAATAATACCTATAGAATGTTGCAGCCAATTTGGAAACAATCTGGTAGTTTCTCAAATAGTAAAGTAATCTTAAACGTTCATTTATATCATCGAACAATTCTACTGCAAGTTAAATTACCAAGAGAAAGGAAAATAAATGCCACATAAAAATTTGTGTATGAATGTGCATAGCAGCATTATTCATAATAGTAAAAAAGTAAAAACCAATCAAATTTCAATTGATGAATGGATAAACAAAGTGAGTATCCAAAAGCAGAAACAAAAAACAAGAACACCAGATTTTCATAATAAAAATGCTGTAGACTTTTAAACATAAAAGTTCCTATATTTTACTGACTTTCATTTCTTAATACCATCTTTAAATACCTTTAAGCTCTGGCCAGTGTTCTAAATGATTAGCGCATCAGCCTGTGCACCACAGGGTCTCAAGTTCAATGCTGGGGGAAGGGCACGTACCCCCCATGTTGCAGGTTCACTCCCCAACCCTGGTTGGGGCCCATGCGTAGGCAACCAATCAATTCTCTCTCTCTGTCTCTCCCTTTCCCTTCTACTATCTCTAAAGAAAAATCAATGGGAAAAAAATATCCTCAGGTGAGGATTAACAAAACAACAAAAGAATCACAAACTGTATTTTTTAAGAATATCTGTTTTATTTTTATACAGATATGAGAAAAAAAATATGTAATAAAGCTTAAAATGGAAAGAACTGCTGCTATATACCAGATAAAAGCTTCTTTATCACAAGAAAAGTAGTTCCTAAAAAATTCCTGTTAAAGGGTAAGGAAAACATTATAAAAACCATTAAAAAGGTGAAATTTTAGCCGTGGCCCATGTTTCCCAGTGGTTACAGCACTGGCCTACGAACCAAAGGGCATGTACCAAAGGGCATATACGTGGGTTGCAGGTTCAGTACCGGCCCCAGCTGGGGTGCATGGAGCAGGCAACCAATCAATGTGTTTCTCTCATATCTCTCCCTCCCTCCCTCTCTATCTCTTGCTCTTGCTCTCGCTCTCCCCACACACATACCCTCCCTCCTTTTCACTCTCTCTCTAAAAAAAAAAAAAAAGGTAAAACTATCTTCAGGTGAGGATTAACATAGCACTTAGAACCAGGGCCACTCACTGCTGGCCTGCAAAAAAAAGATGAAATTTTATTTAACATTTCCATTATATAAGTACCAACTCACTCCAACCACACTTTTCAAATTCATACCTTTATACATTCTCCCAATATTTACCGTACCTCTACGTGGGGTAGTTATAGTCTTTTTACTTTGTCAAGAATTATTATTGACATTCTGTTATAATACCATAATTCATCTATATAACTCATATGGACTTTCTACTTAAATGAGTTTATGGCATCTATTCTCTGTTTAGCTAGATCCCATCACCTACTAGAAATTGTTTTTTAAAGTTTTAGATGTCCAGTGTTTTCATGTCTAAGGATGTCTATTGCTTTTATTCTTGAACATGTCTGGCATAATATTCTTGGATCTCAATTCCTTTTTCTAAGAATTTTGTAGCTATTGTTCTACTATCTTCTGACACTATAGAAATTTGAGGCCAGACCCTTCTCCCCATCAAAGATTTATTTTGCTTACTGGATTCCTGATTATTTTACTTACCCTTGAACTTTAATAAGTTAACAAGGATCTGTCTAGATATTGATCATTCTGTGTAATTTTTTCCTAGAGACAGGTATAGGTATTTCTTATCAACTTTGTTTACTTTACAAGGAAAAAAAACGGATTATTTTATTATGAAATTTTTTCCCCTTTACCATGTTCTTCATCTCAGAAACACATGCTCATATGATACATTGGGTGGTTGTAATTTGTCCTTCAAATTAATCAACTTCTTTCAAATTGCTTTCATCTTTGTCCTTTTCTTCTGCATTCACTCTTATTATCTTACAACTTTCTTCCATAACAAAGGTCTGACCTTTAGCCACACCTATTTTAATTCTGTTTCACCTCATTTTATATGTTCAGTACATAGTGATGAGGTTGGGGGCACTGGGATGTCCAATCTTCCATTTTATCTAATTTGGCTGTTTTGTGTTTGAATACTTCATTATTAATTTTAAACTAGTGGCCCAGTGCATGGATTCATGCACATTGAAAGGAAATTAATTAGAAGAAATATTTTAATATCGCTATTTGCCCTTTCTCTATAACAGAAGTGACAACCAAATTCACGATAGACAATGACAGATCGAAACACACAGGTGCGCTTACACCAGTGAGAGCTTTGTATGTATCACGCATGCGTGAGTCAACTTAGCCTTTTATAGATATAGAATAAACTTACTTAATTAGACCTGCTTTCTAATGTAGCTAAACTTTTTCCAGCCCAGTGAAGCACCCCAACTTCTTTTTCAGGTAATTGTCAGCAACACAGCAGTAATTATCAACACAAAGCACATTATTATTGTAGATCATGCAGGGAGAACAAAAGGTAAAATATTTAACTGCAGCAGTGTTTGACTATATTCTGCACAGTGAGAAAACCTGAAGTGATTTTCAAGGTCCACCATTTCTTACTTCTTTTCAGTCGGGTCAAGTTTCTAAACTTTCTAAATCTCCATTTTCTGACTAATGAAAAGAAAACAAAATTCTACCGAGTCTCCTATCTACCTACTCCAGGACTTCTGTGAGGACCAAATGAGATGAGGCACGGGAAAACGCTTCACAGACATTTGGTTAAAGTGTGAAATGTTTGCACCTTGGTATAAAGCAAGTCATGTTCCTGGGCTGAAGAAACTGCAAGGAGGCTAGTCGTCGCTAGGGAGAGGAAGCCGGGGATTGCTACGTGACATCATTACCCGGCACCCATAGCTATCTTTTCTGGCTGGGCTGGGCTGTGGGCCGCATTTTGCACCATGAGGTCTCGGCAGCGTCAGCCGCAATTTGGTGAGCTCCGGGGTGGTGGCGGGGCCTGTGTCCCACTTGGGGGAAGCCGAGTGTTCCTTTGTGGGCGCCAGGTCCGCAGTGCCGTTTCTCTGTACATGGCCAGTGCGCATCAAAGTAGCTCCTGCACTGAGCGTCTGCTCCCTGGTAGTCAGTGCGCATCATAGTGACCGGTCAGACACTTAGCGTATTAGCCTTTTATATATATAGGTTCTTCTATAGTGCATAGCACTCATGTGATATGTTCTTTGTTTTTGTCTTCTTACATGTAGAGGTCTTTGTTTGGGGCATACAGTACTGCTTATTAATTTTCTTTTCCAGGGATATGTTTGCCCTGTTCATGGCATTCCTTACCCTCCTATTCAGGTACAACATGGGCAGCCCCTCTCGGACTTTCTCTTTGGTGTGGAATAGAGTGAAGGGTTTTCCTTGCTCATCACTACTTTGCCTGTCATGTGTTTGTTTACAGATGGAGGACTGGGTATGGCTTTCTAGATACTTTTCTATAGCCTGAGGGAACAGGAAAAAGAGCAAAGTAAGGGAAACCTTGGTTGAAGCTGCCAGAGCCTTTGGTAAGAATCCTGGCCACTTTACCAGACATGTAAGCCAATCCTGATAGTTTGGGCTCACCAATTTGGAAAACCACACACCGTGACAGCTCTTCCTGCAGAATGGGATATGGGGATTCCAAGCAAACCACCCAGACTTAAATTTTCTCAAATTGAAGATTATGCATGAGAAATCCTAGGACTTTAATGATCCTCTTTCTTTCTTCAACACTGCTTCTTGAGTAAAGAAATAGGGACTAGAAAGCCAAGTGATGCAAGATTCTTCTAATTCCTTCCTTAAATGCCACTCTTCCAAGTTTATGGCAGTGGCTATATGCCTTTCCTTCTTTATACAGGGGGAGTTTTTAGCCCCTTTTTAAAAAGTTATTTTTTTCATATTTGCTAAAAATTGGGGGAAGAGTGATCTGAATTCTCTCTACAACCTTCACCAAGAAATGTATTTTAAAATAACTTTAAACATGACTAAATAATTTCAAGCCTTTTATCACCTCAAAACTGAAACAGTAAATATATTTTTAAAATCGGAAATCAGGTTCTTTATAAAATTGCTAAAACCAGGAAGGCAATTTAATAAAGGTACTTATTGTATTTCAAAATATTTTATATCAAGAGTAAGAATGAAGTCAAAGATAGCAGAGATGATAAGGACTCTAGGGAAAATGAGTATCTAACATGTAAAGAGCCAATATTATCTCATCAAATACTTACCATCCTTTGAGGACAAGGACATTAATACCCCCATTTTTACAAGCAAGAAAACTAAGGTTTGAAGAGCCTAAATCAGTGATTTGCAATCCTGGCTACAAATGAGAATGACCTGGGAAATTTTAGAGATAAGGGAATGCCTGGGCCCAATCCCAGATACCGATTTAATTAAGCTGAACCTTGAACAAATATAGCAGTTAGGGCACGCAGTAGAAAATCCACTATAACTTAAGTTGGCCCTCGCATATGCAGAGTCCCAACAGCCAGTTGACCCTCAAACAACCGGGATTTGAACTACGCAGGTCAACTGAACTGCAGTCAATTGAACTGTAAGTGTCAACTGAAAAAAATCTGTGTATAAGTGAACCTGTACAGGTCAAACCCTTGTTGTTCAAGGGAACTTGTATTCTGAAATGACACTTGGGCATCAAGTTTTATCTATCTATCTATCTATCTATCTAATATCTTTATTGATTTCAGAGAGGAAGGGAAAGGGAGAGACAGAAACATCAATGATGAGAGAGAATCATTGATCAGCTACTTCCTGCATGTCCCACTGGGAATCAAGCCTGCAACCCGGGCATGTGCCATGACCGGGAATCAAACGGTGACCTCCTGGTTCATAAGTTGACACTCAACCACTGAGCCATGCCAGCTATGCTGGGCATCAAGTTTTAAAAGCTCCCAGGCAGCCCTAGCCAGTTTGGCTCAGTGGATAGAGCATCAGCTTGCAGACCGAAGGGTCCTGGGTTCGATTCCAGTCAAAGGTTGCAGGCTCCTCCCTGTCCCAGGACCTGGTCTGGGTGCATGCAAGAGGCAACCAATCAATGTGTTTCTCTTACATCGATATTTCTCTCAGTCTTTCCCTCTCTCTTCCACTCTCTCTGAAAATCAATGGAAAAATATCCTCCAGTGAAGATTAAAAACAAAACAAAAGAAACATGTAGTGTGACCAAGAATAAACATTTGTTGCATAAAACCAAAAGAAAAAACCCCAGCTCCTAGGCAGTTCTAATAAGTAGCCTAAATAGAGAACACCAATTTATACAGGCTGGAGCAAAAGTGGGTTTACACAATACACAGAGTTTATTCTTGCATTATTTTTATTAATTATTGTGTTATATTCCATATAACAACTGTAAACCTACTTTTGCTCCCACCTTGTATAATGTAATCAAGGCCACACTGCTGACCAGGATTCAAGCATAGGTCTACCTGACGTCCCGATACACAGCATTAACTTTGAACTATGGGAACAAATTTTAAGGGTTGGTTCACTAATTACAACAACTCCAAAAGATAAACAAATAAAAACAAACAAAACACAAACTATAAATGACCAGTCACAGTTTGGTTAATAAAATTGTAAAATAAAAAAATTAAAGAAATTAACACACCTGTGAAGTAGGCACACTTCACAAGTTCAGCCCTAGAGAGAAATAAAAGAAACCCCATTACCTGTCAGAACCTGGGTGAAATTCTGAAAGCAAGGAAGGTCGTCTGCGAAGCTGCTGTTGCTGCTGCTGTTGCAAAAGCTGTGACGCTTGACTGACTTCAAGATGAGAAGAACGATAATCAGGGACTGCAAATTCCTAGTATTAAAACAATCATACATTAATTATTAACCAAAAAGTGAAAAGCATCATGAAATCAAAGCAAATTTAAATGCACAAAGGTAGTTATGGGCCACTAAGTATGGAAAGAAATAGCACTGGTGATTTCAACCCTTTACTTATCTAATTCTTTCTCCAAAACCTAAAACAATAAACATTTTAACTATATGTAATTCAAAGGAATTCAAATTAAATTTTGTGTTCAATTTTGATTCATTCTTCTAACAACAATAATTTCCGATCTATATTACTCATGTAGTAAGATCTCAAACTCATGTGTACAATATGAAATCCTAAAAAGTATGCCAATCTTAAATTCAAAATCAGTAAGCTGAAAGGGTAACAAAAGCCATCCAGTTAAATTCATGTATATTTACAAATGAAGAAACAGAAGTCCAGAGACTCAACCTGCTAGGTTAAGAGTAATAGTTTTTCCATCATTCCTAGATGGGTGGTTTTATGTTTGTTTTCCTATTTCTCTTTTATTGTCTTTTTATTGAACATGAAAAAGCTTTGCCTGGCTGGCATGGCTCAGTGGCTGAGCATCGACCTATGGATCAGGAGGTCGCAATTCGATTTCCAGTCAGGGCAAATGCCTGGGTTGTAGGCTTGATCCTCAGTGTGCAACATGCAGGAGGCAGCTGATCAATGATTTTCTCTCATCACTGATGTTTTTATCTCCCCCTCCCTCTCCTTTCCTCTATGAAATCAATAAAAGTTCACTACTAAAAAAGAAAAGAAAATGCAATTTTCCAGGCATTCCACTCTTAGGTATATACACAGGTAAGTAAAAAAAAAAAAAAAAAAAAGTCTACACACAAAAATTTACACACAAATTTTCAAAGCAGCATTGTTCACAATAGCGAAAAAGAAGAACAAATCCAAAGATCCCTTGACTTATGAATGGACAAACAAAATGTGGTATACAGGTATCCCCCACTTCTGAAAAGTTCGAGTTATACTACTTCACTTTTACAAAAGAGCTACATTAGTACCTGTTTTCACTAACCAAAAGAAATCCAAAGAGGATTTTCACTTTTACAAAAAAGCAAAAAGTGAAACAAATGTTCAGTGTTTGTTTTGCAGTGAGCCATTATAGAAGCAGTGCACCCAGAGAGGCAAGACTGGCTTCACCATGCTCCTTCCCAGGGAACTACTACCTTCAGCATCTCAGCATCAAGCCGCCATTGCTTTGAAGTGCATCTGTAAACACCTGTGCTTTATCTCTATTTTGGGCATCTGTTAGCAAGATGGGTCCTAAGGTATCAGAAAAGTGTAAGAACTCATAGGAGTGTTAAGCTTGGCATAAAATTGGACATAAGCATCATGATGGTGGTGAACAAAATAAAGACATTGTGTATGCGCTGAATTTGCCTGTGTCCATAAAGAGAGAAAGAATCTTAAAAGCTGCCAAAGTTACTATTTGTTTTGCTAGTAGTAAAGTGGTCTCTTTTAGTCAGTATCCAGGAATGGATAAAATGAAAAGTCTACTGATCGAGTGGATTGATGGGTGTACAAAGCATGGTGTTTCATTATCTTATACTTTAGGAGAAATCAGTCTTTTTCAATATGTTGAACTATACTGTACATACATTATTTCTACTTTATACAGGCTTGTATTTATCATATCATTCCTGCTTTTACTACTATATGTTATAGGACCACCTACAAAACAAACAATTCCCAGAGCTCACATAGGACCAGAACTGGTTCAAATTTCATCCAGCCAGAAGGAAGAAACCTCACTGAACATACCAGACATTCAGTAGATACCCCAAAAAGGATAAGTTTAGAAGTGGATAAAGACTACTCTCCCCTGGCGTGACTCAGTTGGTTGGGTCTCGTCCTAGGCACCAAAAGGTTGCCAGTTCGATGCCCAGTCAGGGCACATGCCCAGGTTTCAGGCTCAATCCCGGTAGGGGGTATGCAGGAGACAGCAGATCAAAGTTTCACTCTCCCATTGATGTTTCTCTCTCTCTCCCTCTCCTTTCCTCTCTCTAAAAATCAATTTTTAAAAAAATTTAAAGACTACTGGAGGTAGCTCAGTTGGTAGCAGGAAAGTAGAGTAGACCCTAAAGAGCCCTAAGCAGTCCCATGGTTGCCACTGGCCTAGTTATCATCACACCCCAGGAGGCGCTACAGCTGATGCAGCCGGCCCTAGTCACCATCATCAAAGCAACCATGAGCAGAGAGGTAGAGACCCAGCAATAGCCTGCCCCACCCTCAGTACTGCCAACACCAAGCCCAGCACCAGGGGTAATGCAGAAAGCAGAAACCCAGGACAAGAAGGTCATCACAACTAAGGTTTGGGGAACAATAAAATGGTCATAAAGAAGAATAAACCCAGAAAGTACCTTCGCAGTGTAGGCAATGGAGTTTGATGTTGTTGGAGAAAAGGATGCAGAGGCAGCAAATATTATAGGCCCTGGTGTTATGGGATGGGGCCACAACATTAGTAATCAATCTTTTTAAAATCCTGATTTCTGGGCCTCATCCTCCAGAAATTCTGTTTCTTTGTTACTAGCAGAATTTCCTGAGGATGAGGCCCAGAAATCAGGATTTTAAAAAGATTCCCGGGTGATTCTAATGTGCAGCCAAGGTTGAGAACCACTGCCCTAAACCAAAAGTGGCAAAGAGACAAAAGCAGCCGATCCACCAACTTCGAATTTGTCTGCTCCCAAGGCTAATTAGATAGAGTAAAGCTGAGTAAATGCTGGCTTACCATTGGCTATCTACCATCATCCAAATTAGTCATTCAACAAGAAGAAATGAATATGAAATTTCAGCAGTAAGGACGTACTTGCTTTTTTGCCCATTGACCAAATAACTAGAACTAGCTCCATTACCTATACAGCATGGTTTTTTTGGGGTTTTTTTTGTTTTTTACCTCAATGTCTCTTTTTGGTAATGACAAACTTGTCTTGTTAAAAAGCCTGGTTTTTCTTAATATACCTTTAAAGGTTTTTAAATTGTTTTATATCTGGTCAAGATTTTTAAGAATATCATTTTTAATTTGTAATAAAAGTTTACTTTTTTTTTTTCAAAAAAGTCAACAAACTGCAAGCATCCTATATAATAGAAGGCTAATATGCAAATTGACTGAATGGTAGAACAACCGGTCACTATGACACGCACTGACCACCAGGGGGCAGGCGCTCAATACAGGAGCTACTCCCTGGTGGTCAGTGGGCTCCCACAGGGGGAGCATGGCTTAGCCAGAAGCCAGGCTTACAAGGAGCAGGCCTAAGCCGTCATTCAGACATCCTCCAAGGGCTCCCAGACTGCGAGAGGGTGAAGGCCGGGCTAAGGGGATCCCCCCGCCCCCTGCAAGTGCACGAATTTCATGCACCGGGCCTCTAGTCTGTTAATAAAGGCCTTTAATAACTGAAAAAAAAGAAACAACTCTAGACTTGCCCTAGCAGAGTTTAAAAATAAATTTCAAAAGTAATTTAATTGCCTACCAGAAAGAATCCAACTTTCTTTAAATAATTACAACAAAAGCCAGCACTAAAAAGTATAAAATTCAGTGTTTATATTTTAAACAAAAAGAAAATGTCCAAAAACTTCATTGGATAAAATTCACAATAAATTGGAAACTAACAAAAGTCATTGAACAGGAAGCCATAGCAAAATGAAGCAAATGGATTTAAAAAAACTTAAAATGAACAGAGGTCCAGTGACTTGTAGGGTAATATGAAATATGAGTAATTGCTACCTCAGAAAGAATCTAGGAAAGGAGAGAGAAAAATATATCTCAAAAAATAATGGCTAAAAAAATTGCCCAAATTTTATGAAAATTATAAATCCCCAGTCTAGAAGCAGGAAGTTCAGTGAATGCCAAAGACAATGACATATACATTTAAAGAAGCACAAAAAAAGACACATCATAATCAAATTGCTGAAAACTGCCGATGAAGAGAAAAATCTTAAAAGTAACAAAAGGGTCCTAGCTGGTTTGGCTCAGTAGATAGAGCATTGGCCCGAGGACTGGAGGGTCAAGGGTTCGATTCTGATCAAGGGCATGTACCTTGGTTACAGGCTCGATCCCCAGCCCTTGTTGGGGCTTGTGTGGGAAGCAACCAAATGATGTGTTTCTCTCACATCAATGTTTCTCTCTTTGTCTCTCCCCCTCCCTTCCACTCTCTCTAAAAATCAATGGAAAAATATCCTTGGGTAAGGATTAATAACAACAACAACAAAAAGTAAAAAGAGGAAAAACATATTTACATATGAATAAACAAAGAGAAGAATGACCAAAGACTTTTACTTCTAGTCAGGAACCATCAAGCCAGAATACAAATAATGACATCTTTTTTTAAAGTACTGAAAGAGCCCTAGCCAGTTTGGCTCAGTGGATAGAGCAATGGACTAAAGGGTCCTGGATTCAATTCCAGTCAAGGGCACATAATATATATATTTTTTAATTGATTTCAGAGAGGAAGGGAGAGGGAGAGAGAGATAGAAACATCAATAATGAGAGAATCACTGATCAGCTACCTCCTGCACGCCCCCCACTGGGGATCGAGCCTGAAACCCAGGTACATGCACTTGACCAGAATTGAACCTGGACCCTTCAGTCTGCAGGCCAACGCTCTATCCACTGAGCCAAATCAGCTAGAGCAAAAATATATTTTAAAATAAGATGAAGTACTAAAAGAAAATAATTATCAATTGCCTTGGCTGAGTGTGGCTCAGTTGGTTGGAGCATTGTCCTGTACACCAAAATATTGTGGGTTCCATTCCCAATCAGGGCACATACCTAGGGGGCAATCCCTAGTTGGGGTGTGTATAGGAAACAACTGATCAATGCTTCTCTCTCACATCAATATTTCTCTCTCCCTCTCTCCCAGCTTTCCTCTCTCCCTCCTACTATTTCTCTCTCTCTCCCTCTTCCTCTCTCTCTAGCTCAATAAAAATATATCCTCAGGGGAGGATGAAAAATAATAACAATAAAAAAATAATAATCAATATAGAATTCTGTATCCAGTGAAAATATTCTTCAAAAAATGAAGTTGAAATGAACTTCTTCAGATAATCAAAAGCTGAGAAAGACCATTATCAAAAGACCTGTACTAAAAAAAAAGATACCAATCAGAAACCTGAATATATATATATAAAGGAGTGAAAGGTGTCTTAGAAAAGATATATATGGGTGAAATTATTGAAGGAAGAAAATAACATGGAGCAGAAATCAGGGTATGAAAAAAGTAGTGAAAATAGATAAAACCAAATAAAAGAATCTATTAAGTTGGTAAACTTCTAGCTAGACTAATAAAAAAGGGGGAGAGAGGGGACATTTAATATGAAGAATGACATCACAACAGATCTCAAAGACACTGAATGAGGGAATAGTATAACAACTTATGTAAACAAATTTAACATCTTGAACAACAAAATTTACCAAACTGACTAGAGGAGAAAGATTCTGAATTATAGCTATTAAAGAAATTGTGTTCATAAGTTAAATACATCCCACAAACAAAATTCTAAGCACAGGAGAAGGTTTAACGTAGATTGGGGAATATTTTCTCTGAATTACCAGCTGAAGACTGGCTGAAGAGGAGACTTTTAAACAAGGAAGGGCAGAACCCACCTGTAGACAGGTAGGAAAGGCAAGGCTGTGTGTGAGAGGGGCTGGCCCAGTTCCCAGGAATGGCAGGACCAAGGGTGAGGAGGGTTCACCCTGAGAGGAGAGAGGCCTGGACCCCAGGCTCAGCTCCCCAATCCAGACAACCAGAGCTGGCAACAGCTGCCCATGCAGCAACCAGTACCAGGGCTTTTATCTGCCAGGGAAAGTCTGAGGCTCCTGGAGACAAAGCCACTTTTATTAAAGGGTTGGCACAAAGGATTTTCATTCCTGGCCACTCACCCTAGGTTTCTGGGGAGGGAGTGCGGTGCAGAATGGAGTCGCCTGAGGAGACTGGGGTGGAAGGAGTTGGAGAGAATCAATGCGGGGGCGACACCTGTGCTGGGTCATCCACCTCCCCCCATATTGCAACAGCCATTTTCCCTGAGAACTGCAAGCCCCTTCCAACAGGAGAAGCCTGAAGAAAGGCAATAGCCTGCCCCAGAGGATACAGCTCACCCCACCCTAAGGAATTCCCTGGGCTCCTGAGGAGGTAGCAGTCTCAGGTAGATCAGTGACTGGCTTTGGGGTAGAGCCATTCCCCCTACATTTCCAGGAACCTGGCAGGCACTTCCCTCTCATGGAGCTGACAAAACTCCTGGCTTCTGACAGACCCCACCAACCTGTCTGAGAGGCTCAGTCCTGCCAAGGTCAGGGAAATATTCCAGGACAAACTCAGAAGAGTGGTCTGGGAAGGGGAACACACTCACCATCCTCCCTGAAATCTGAACATTTGCTGACCCGCCTCAAGGCCCTGTGCTACCAAAAAACTGGCCTACGAGCTCAGCTTGGCCCCTCCTGTGGGTAGCCAAGTGCTCTGGAAGCAGCCAGAAGCAGTGGATCACTTGAAGCTTTGAACAGGGTGCCGAGAGCCAAACATGGACAGCTTCTAACATTGGCTACCAAAAAAGTACTTCCCAGGAGGCCCAAAATCGGCATACAAAACAGCCTTAGACAACATAGAGGATTCAAAGAGGAATCCTAGAAGGAAGTAAAATCTGCCTAGACGAACTCCACTTGTTTTGTTTTTCTCCCATTAATTCCTTTATTTTTTCCTTTCTATTACTTTGGTATTATTTTGCTTTTCTCTTTTCTCTCATTTCTTTCATACCTCTTATTTGCCTCTTTCTGATTCTTATTCTATTTTTTCCCTTTTCTTTCTTTTGCTTTATCTTTCTCTGCTTTTTACTTTTTCGTAATTGTTTTCTCTTTCTTTTCTTTTTTACCAATTTCCTTTTCCTAGTCCTTATTATTTTTTCTCCCCCTTTTCTTTCATAATATTTTTTATTCACCTTTTCTAGTATTCTTTTTCTTTTTTCTTTTCCCTTTACTATTCCTATTCTTGTTCTTTTTTCTAATTCTCTTTTCTATTGTTTTTTGCTGTAGTTGTTGGGTTCTTTTGTATGTTTTTGCTTTATATTGTCCTGTCAGCACTGTACAACAGCTCTCACCCTGTCATCAGTGTTGACCCTCACAGTCAGCCAGCCTGAAAGGAGATTATACCCAGGAACGGGGACAACAACAATCAAGACCCAATTATAAGAGAGCCCAAATAACCCACAAAAGGGTCACTCCTAGAACAACAGCTCAGGAGTTCAAAAGGCAACCCCACAAACACTGAAGTCACTGCAGTTCTAATACATAGAAGCAAACACAAAGAGACAACTAAAATGGGGAGATAAAGAAACAACCATCAAATGAAAAAGGAGGAATCTCCAGAAAAAAAAGACCTAAATGTGATGGCAGTAAGCAACTTATCAGACATAGAGTTTAGAGTAATGGTTATAAGTTTGCTCAAGGAACTCAGTGAAAAATACAAGGAATTTAATAGGAATTACATCAGCATAAAAAAAAAAGACATAGAAACCATAAATAAAAACCAGCCGGAAATGAAGAATACTATACCTGAAATCAAGAATACTATGGAAGGAATTAAAAGCAGTCTGGATAAAGCAGAGGACTGAATCAGCAACTTGAAAGTCATGGTAGAAAAAACACTGAGTTAGAGCAGCTAAAAGAAAAAACCTTTTGCCGAAACCGGTTTGGCTCAGTGGATGGAGCGTCGGCCTGCGGACTGAAGGGTCCCACGTTCAATTCTGGTCAAGGGCATGTACCTGGGTTGCGGGCAATCCCCAGTGGGAGATGTGTAGGAG
Organism: Myotis lucifugus; assembly: GCF_000147115.1. NCBI lineage: Eukaryota > Metazoa > Chordata > Mammalia > Chiroptera > Vespertilionidae > Myotis > Myotis lucifugus. The sequence goes on along the minus strand of NW_005871403.1, from coordinate 201,260 downwards.
GCAGCTGATGGATGTTTCTCTCTCATCGATGTTTCTAACTCTCTATCTCTCTCCCTTCCTCTCTGTAAAAAATCAATAAAATATATTTAAAAAAAAAAAAGAAAAGAAAAAACCTTTTAAAAATATCTATATATATATAAAAGCCTAATATGCAAATTGTCCCTACAGGAGTTCAACCGGGAGACCAGTCGCTTGCTATGACATGTGTTAACCACTAGGGGGTGGCACAGAATGAAGGAAGGCCCTGGCCAGCAGCCGGCAGCTGGGGAAGGGAGGCCTGGCCGGCAGCCGGAAGGCCCCGATCAGCCCTGATTGCTGGCCAGGCCTAGGGACCCTACCTGTGCACAAATTTCATGCATCGGGCCTCTAGTAAGAATATAAGGGAATTATGAACAACATAGAAAGGGACTTTAATACCCCACTAATATCACAAGATAAATGTTCCAGACAAAAAATAAATAAGGAAACAGTGACCTTAAATGACACACTCAATCAGATGAATTCAATTGATATTTGGAAATATTTCATCCCAAGCTGCAGGATATACATTCTTCTCAAGTGCACCTGGAACATTCTCAAAGATAAACCACATATTAGGACACAAAATAAGTCTTTACAAGTTCAAGAAGACTGAAATCATATCAAGCATCTTCTCAGATCACAATGGTATGAAACTAGAAATCAACTACAATAAAAAAAAACCTCAAAAACATTCTAACACATGGAGGCCAAACAGCATGTTATTAAACAATGACTGGATTACCAATGAAATAAAGGAAGAAATAAAAACTTCCTGGAAACCAATGAAAATGAACACACAATAGCCCAAAATCTATGGGACACAGTGAAAGCAGTACTGAGAGGGAGTTCACAGCATTACAGGCCTACCTTAAGAAACAAGAAAAAGCTCACATACACGATTAAATACTATAACTAAACGAATTAAAAAGAAATCAACAAGAAAATTCTAGAGGAAGTAGAAGGAAGGAAATGGTAAATATCAAAGTAAAATAAATGGCATAAAGGCTAAAAAGAAACATACAAAGATCAATAAAACCAAGAGCTGGTTCTTGGAAAAGATAGATAAGATTGGACCTTTAGCCAGACTCCTCAAAAGAGAGGATCCAAGTAAATAAAATCAGGAATGAAAAAGGTGAAATAACAACTGACACCACAGAAATACAAAGGATTGTAAGAAAATAATATGAATATTTCCATGCCAACAATCCAGACAACCTAGGCAAAACGGACAAATGCCTAGAAATATATAATCCTCCAAAACTCAATGAGAAACCTAAATAGGCCCATAACTAGTAATGAAATTGAAGCAATAATCAAAAAACTCCCAGCAAACAAAAGTCCTAGATTGAATGGATTCACAGTTGAGTTTTACAGAACATTCAAAGAACTAATGACTATCCTCCTCAAACTATTCCAAAAAATTCAAGAGGAGGGAAGACTTGCAAATTCTTTTTACATGGCCAGCATTACCCAGATAAAGACACTACAAAGAAAGAAAAGTACAGGCCAATATTCCTGATGAACATAAATGCTAAAAGCCTCAACAAAATACTAGCAATTCGGATTCAGCAATACATTAAAAAGTTCATCCCAGCCAACATGGCTCAGTGGTTGAGCATCAACCTATGAACCAGGAGGTCACGGTTCCATTCCCGGTTAGGACACATGCCTGGGTTGCAGGCTCAATCCCCAGTGTGGGGCATGCAGGAGGCAGACGATCAATGATTCTCAGCATTGATGTTTCTCTCTCTCTCTCTCTCTCTCTCTCTCTCTCTCCCCCTCTCCCTCTCTCTCCCTCTCTCTCTCTCTGAAATCAATAAAAATGTATTAATAAAAAAGATTATACACCAGAATCAAGTGGGATTTATTCTGGGAATGCAAAGCTGTTACAATATTCGTAAATCAATAAATGTGATACATCACATAAACAAAATGAAGGATAAAAATCACATGATCATAGCAATAGATGCAGAAAAAGCATTTCACAAAATCCAACAACCATTTTGTTTGTTTGTTTTGTTAATCCTCACCCATGGATATTTTCTTTCCATTGATATTTAGAGAGAATTGAATGGAAAAGAGGGGGAGAACGAGAAAAACATCGATGAGAGAGATACAAATCAATTGGTTGCCTTCTTCACCGCCCTCACCCAGGCCGGGGATCGAACCTGCAACATAGGTACATGCCCTTGACCGGGAATTGAACCCACAACCCTTCAATGCATGGGCCACCACTCTATCCATTAAGCCACACCAGCCAGGGCAGCAGTTTTGATAAAAACTCTCAGGGAAGTGTGAATAGAGGAAACATACCTCCACATAATAAAGGCCATATATGACAAACGTACAGTCAACATCATATTAAATGAGCAAAAACTAAAACCGTTTTCCTTAAGAACAGGAACAAGAGAGGATTGTCACTTTCACCACTCTTATTCAACACAAGTGGCCCGGTGCAGTGGCTTGGAGGGCATCTGCAGAGTGAAGGGGGGGGAGGGCGCAGGGGAGGGGGAATAAAAAGAAAGAAAACTCATGCTCGGGTCTTCTGGCTCAAGGTGCTGGCTCCGGTGCAAAGACTAATGCAGGTGGTCTCGGGTGGTAGCTGGCGGGCAGGACTGGGCAAGAGGGGCCAGACAAGCCCTGGAACCAACCTCCTGCGGTCCCTCCCTGGCCAGCCACACCAGGGGTGGTGCCACAGATCAAAGGGCATCTGTGATCCCTTCGAGTGAAGGAGGAGTTCCTTGGCCTGGTCTGTGGGGATCGGGTCGAAACTGGCTCTCCGATATCACCCGAGGGGTCCCGGAGTGCAAGAGGGTACTCTACAAAATTGCTGTCATACAGGGTATAGGATGCAAATGCAAGTGTGCAGTAAACCAGATTCAGGGCCGACAGTGCCCCAGTAACAACATAATCCATGGCCCAAGGTGGAATCGCGCGGCCCCATGAGGAATCAGGCTGCCTCCTCTCTGGTTCAGGGGTGCGTCACCCAAGAACTGCTACTGCCAAGTCACCGCAGCTCAGCAGCTCCTGTGTTGAGCATCTGCCCCTGGTGGTCAATATGTGTCATAGATACCAGCCGGTTGGACGGTCACTTAGCCTTTTATATATATATACTAGAGGCCCGGTGCACGAAATTCGTGCACTGGGGGATGGGGTTCCCTCAGCCAAGCCCGCCCCTCAGTCTGGGAGCCCTCAGTGGATGTCCTACTGATGGCCACAGTCTGGCAGCAGAGGCTCGGTGCAGCCGTCCCCGTGTGTGTGTGTGTGTGTGTGTGTGTGTGTGTGTGTGTGTGTGTCTCTGCTGGGGGCCTGCCCCCAGCCCCGCCACATAGGCTCCGAGCAGTTGCCGGGTGTGTGTGTCCACTGGTGGTCTGCTCCCAACCACACTGGAAGCTCAGAGTAGGCGCTGTGTGTGTGTGTGTGTGTGTGTGTGTGTGTGTGTGCGCGCGTCTGCTGGAGGCCTACCACCAGCCACACCCTGAAGGCTTCAAGCAGGCGCCCCTCTCTGTTGATCACTCAGGCTCCTGGCCTCCACTGCATGTTGTACTCTCCCCTGAGCTGTGGCCAGGGTGGGACGCCCTTCCCTACTGTGGGATCCCCAGGGCTACCTAGGGAAAGGCACACAGAGGGGCTGGCTGCAGGCCGCCCTTTCCTGCTCCGTGATCACTGCTGCATCCCACGGGCAGGTGCACACGGGCTGGCTGCAGACTGCCCTTTCCTGCTCCGTGATCGCGGCTGCAATCCCACGGGCAGGTGCACACAGGGGAATGCGGGTCCAGGGCAATCCGCCAGCGCTGGTCTGCCAGTGGGAGCGGTTTTGGGGTGATCGCCTGCACTCACACCACCAACCCGCTCTCGCGGGTTGGGGGCTGACTGCAGGCGGACGCCGCAGCGGCCCCACCAGCCCGGGTCTGCCCGCGGGAATGCGGGTCCCTGGCAACCCGCCAGCCCCAGTCTGCCAGTGGGAGCAGGACGGGGGCGATCAGGCGGGTTGGGGCGTGAGTGTGGGTGATTGCAGCAGCCGCCTTCCCAGCCCTAGTCTGCTGGGGGGAGCGGGTTGGGGGCCTCTGCCTCCCCAGCCTTGGTCTGCTGGCAGCAGCGGGTCTGGGGGGCGTGACTGCGGGCGGAAGCCGAAGCCGCCAGGCCAGCCCCGGTCTGCTGGTGGGAGAGCCGGTTGGGGTCTTGGCCAGTAGGGGACAGCTGTGGTCACGCCCCGCCAGCCCTGGGTTGGGTCGCCCGCCATCCAGGTCACAGATAGCAGGCCTGGATGGCGGAGGGGCAGGCAAGATGGCGCTGCCCCATCCTGCCGGCAATATGCAAATTAGCCGCCATCTTGGTTGGCGGTTAACCGCCATCTTTGCTGACAGCTAATTTGCATATTGCCCGTGATTAGCCAATGGGAAGGGTAGCGGTCGTACGCCAATTACCATGTTTCTCTTTTATTAGTGTAGATAGATAGTACTGGAAATCTTAGCCATAGCAACCAGACAAGAAAAAAATCAAAGGCATCCAAATTGAAAAGGAGAAAGTAAAAGTCATTATTCACAGATGATATGACACTAGACACAGAAAAGCCTAAAGACTCTACCAAAAAACTACTAGATTTAATAAATAAATTTGGCAAAATAGGATACAAAACTTAACATACAGAAATTGATGGCATTTTTGCACACCAATAATAAACTCTCACAAAGAGAAGCTAAAAAAAAAAAAAAAATCCTATTTATCATTGCAACAGCAACAAAAATAAGATACCTAGGAATAAACTTAACAAATGAGGTAAAAAAAAAAAAAACAACACAAAAAAAACTGTTTTCAAAAAACTATAGGTCATTAAAAAAAGAAATAGAAGAAAATACAAAACACTGGTAGCATATATTGTATTTATGGATTAAAAGAATTAACATCATTAAAATGACTATACTACCCAAAGCAATCTATAGATTCAACACAATCCCTATTAAAATACCAACAGCATATTTCACAGATCTAGGACAAACATTCCAAAAATTTATATGGAACAAAAAAAGACCCTGAATAGTCCTAGCAATCTTGAGAAAGAACAACAAAGTGGGAGGAATCACAATCCTGGATACCAAACTATTTTAAAAAGCCATTCTAATCAAGACAGCCTGTACTGGCACAAAAACAGGCATATAGATCAAGGGAACAGAACAGAGACCCCAGAAATCAATCCACGCCATTATGGTCAATTAGTGTTTGACAAAGGAGGCAAGAGTATACAATGGAATAAAGACAGTCTTGTCAAGGAATGGTGCTGGGAAAACTAGACAGGTCCATGCAAAAGGGAAAGGAAGGGAGGGAGGAGGGAGGGAGGGACGAAGGAAGGAAGGAAGGAAGGAAGGAAGGATGTAAGGAAGGAAGGAAGGAAGGAAGGAAGGAAGGAACTACACCACCAAATGACACCATACACAGGAATAAACTCAAAATGGATTAAGGATCTATATCAGTGGTTCTCAACCATCCTAATGCCGCGACCCTTTAATACAGTTCCTCATGTTGTGGTGACCCCCAACCATAAAATTATTTTCGTTGCTACTTCATAACTGTAATTTTGCTACTGTTATGAATTGTAACGTAAATATCTGATATGCAGGATGTATTTTCATTGTTACAAATTGAACATATTTAAAGCATAGTGATTAATCACAAAAACAATATGTAATTATATATGTTTTCCGATGGTCTTAGGCGACCCCTGTGAAAGGGTCGTTCGACCCCCAAAGGGGTCGAGACCCACAGGTTGGTGACCCACAGGTTGAGAACCACTGATCTATCTATATATATAAAAGCCAGCGACCAGAATGCCGGAATGACAGCAACGCCGGAATGACCAGAACAACTGGTCACTAGGATGCCCACTGCGGCCCGCCAGC
>NW_005871403.1:166646-194672 GCF_000147115.1 Myotis lucifugus | reverse complement strand
CACCCCGATCGGGGACAGGGCCGGCTGTCCAACCTCCCACGTCCCCTCTCCGCACCGGCCTGGCTCAAATCAGCCCCATCAAGGCAGGCCAGCCGGACCCCACCCATGCATGAATTCATGCACCGGGCCTCTAGTTTAAATATAAGTCGCAACACCATAAAAATCCTAGAAGAAAACATAGGCAGTAAAATCTCAAACTTCTTAACACCTTTTGTACCGCTCACGAGCTTTCTCGTGTTTCGCGCGCCATCTGTTAAGGACCGCTCACGAGTTTTCTCGTTTTTCACGCGCCATCTGTTATGGATCTTAGATGTCAACACACTGTCTTGTCCACATCGAATGAAGTGATCTCATTGGTGGAAACCGTGCAGGTCAACCTACGAAAAACTATATAATTGCACGAACCCAAAGAGCATTGCAGTTACATTGTATTTTGGTCATTCAAATAGTCTTCGTCTTCAAGTTCCTGGCACTTTTAGAAACGCCCTCTCTCAGAAAAAGGAAGGAAACCAACGAAACTGATACAGTTCCTTTTGTGTTGTTCCATTCTAAGGAAAACGATGAAATGGACAAAAAAAGTAGTGCTGTACCTTATAAACTGTGGACTTTACAATTCATTTAGAGTGTACAACGTCCTCAATCCACAAGCAAAAATAAAGTATAAACAGTTTCTGCTATTGGTGGCGAGAGACTGGATAACGGATGACAGTAATGAAGGCTCTCCGGAACCAGAGACAAATCTGTCCAGCCCTTCCCCTGGGGGTGCAAGGAGAGCACCTCGTAAAGATCCACGCAAAAGGTTGTCAGGTGATATGAACCTACGTGTATTCCAGTGAGTGGAAAGAAAAAATTTCCTACGAGAGCCTGCAGGAGTTGTGCCGCCATGGAAAGGAGTGAATCTAGATACTTATGTAGATTTTGTTTGGTCCCTCTTCATAGAGGAAAATGTTTTACGCAGTATCATACCTTAAAAAAGTACTAGGAACTTTAATTGTTTAATTGTTTTTGTAAATAAAAATGTTATAATTATTGAAAAACAACACCTAAAGTGCATTATGATCTGTAGTTATGATGATTTAAATAATGTGCAGTTTGCCCAAGAACGTGCAGTCCCTGGCGTATGTCTTAGAGATTTCTATGCGGTACGAAATGTGTTAAGTAGCAGAATTTTCACAGATACATCTCCTAGGGCAAGAGAAACAAAGGAAAAAATAAGCAAATGGAACTACATACATCAAACTAACAAGCTTCTGTACAGCAAAAGAAACAATGAACAAAATGAAAGGGAACCCACTATATGGGAGAACATATTCGCCAGTGATATATCTAGTAAGGGGTTAATTTCTAAAATATGTAAAAAACTCAAATCAACAAAAGACAAACAATCAAAATGAAAAATGGGCAAAGGACCAGACTTAACACTTCTCCAAAGAGGACATACAGATGGCTAAGAGACATATGAAAACAATGCTCAAAGTCACTAATAATTAGAAAGATGCAAATTAAAACTACAATGAGGTTATCTCCCTACACCTGCCAGAAAGGCCACAATCAATCTATGTATATAAAAGCCTAACAACCAGCCGACTGGCCAACTGTTCGACTGGTAACTATGATGCACACTGACCACCAGGGGGCAGACATTCAATGCACAGGCATAGAAACATGGAACAGACTGATGAATCTCAGAGGGAGGGGGGAAGGGGGGAGGATGGGAAGAGATTAACCAAAGATCTTATATGCCCAGTGCACGTATTCATGCACTGGTGGAGTCCCTCGGCCTGGCCTGTGGGGATCAGGCGGAAACTGGCAGTCTAACATCCCCCGAAGGATCCCGGATTGTGAGAGGGCGCAGGCCTCTCCCATTTGAATTCGTGCACCGGGCCTCTAATAAATCAATAAACAAGTGTTGGCAAGGATGTGGAGAAAAGGGAACCCTAGTGCACTGCTGGTGGGAATGCAAACTGGTGCAGCCACTGTGGAAACTGTATGGAGTTTCCTCGTAAAATTAAAACTGAAACTAACATTTGACCCAGTGATCCCACTTGTAGGAATATATCCTAAAAATCTCAAAACACCAATCAGAAAGAATATATGCACCCCTATGTTGAAAGCAGTATTATTTACAATAACTAAGATCTAGAATCAGCCCAAGTGCCCATCACTACATGAATGGGTAAAAAGCTGTGGTACATTTACACATGGAACAATTTGAAGCAGTGAAAAAGAAGCATCTCTTACTCTTTGAGACAGCATGGAGGGAGTATTATGCTAAGCGAAATGAGCTAATCAGAGAAAGATAAGTATCACATGATCTCACTCATATGTGGAATATAATGAACAAAATAAACTGATAAACAAAGCAGATCCAGGGACATTGAAACATGCAACCATATGACATATTTCAAATGGGGGCGGGGGCATTAACCTAAGAACTTATATGCATATTCCATGGACAGACAATAATGTGGGGAAGGCTTGGGGAAGGGTCAACGGAGGGGAAAAAAGGGAGAGACATCTGTAATATTTTCAACAATAAATTCTTTTTAAAAAGCTGTTGTAGCCCAGCCAGTGTGGGTCAGTGGTTGAGCATCGACCTGTGAGTCAGGAGGTCACAATTCGATTCCTGGTCAGGGCACATGTCTGGGTTGCAGGCTCCATCCCTAATGTGGGGCATGCAGGAGGCAGCAGATCAATGACTCACTCTCATCATTGATGTTTCTATCTTTCTCTTCTCTCCCATCCTCTCTGAAATCAATAAAAATATATTTATTTTTTAAAAAGCTGTTGTACATTTGCACAATGGAATACTATGTGGCTGTAAAAAGGAAGGATTTCTAATCCTTTGCAACAGCATGGATGGACCTGGAGATTACTATGCTAAGTGAATTGAGCCAGTCTGAAAAAGACAAATATTACATGATCTCACTTATATGTGGAATCTAATGAACAAAATGAATGGACAAACAAAACAGACTTACAAACCTCAGAGAGAAGAGAGGTGGGGAGGAGGTGGGTGGAAAGAGATTAACCAAAGAACTTATATGCACATATGCATAGCCCATGGACACAGACAAATGTGTGGTAAAGGCCTAAGGTGGGGTGGGGTCTGGGTGGGAGGGGACAAATGGGGGAGATAGGAGACATATGTAATACTATCAACAATAAAAATAAATTTTAAAAAAGAAAGAAAATTCTAAGCCCCAATGGCTTCACTGACAAATTCTATCAAACATATAAGAAAGAAAAAAGTATCAATCCTACACAAACTCTTTAAGAAAATACAGGAGGAGTGAATACTTCCCAAATTAACAACACTTTGTTATTGTTATTGTTAATACTTATCCAAGGATATTTTTCTATTGATTTTTAGAGAGAGTGTAAGGGAGGGGGAGAGACAGAGTGAGAGAAACATCGATGTGAGAGAGACACATCGATTGGTTGCCTCCTGTATGTGCCCCTCACGGGGGCGAGAGGATTGAGCCTGCAACTGAGGTACCTGCCCTTGACCAGAATCGAACCTGTGACCCTTCAGTCCGAGGGCTGACACTCTATCCACTAAGCCAAACCAGTTAGGGCTTAACAGCATTCTTAATGGTGAAAGACTGAATATTTACCTCTTAAGATCAGAAACAAGGCAAGAATGTCCACTCTCCCCCTTCTATTCAACACTGTACTAGATATTCTAACCAGTGCAATAAGGCCAAAAGAGAAAAGGCATCCAAGTTGGAAAGGTAAAAGCAAAACTGTCTTTATTCTCAGATTACAAGATCTTCTACATAGAAAATTCCATGAAATCTATAAAAAAAACAACTAGAAGTAACAAGTAATTTTCAGAATATAAAATCAATAAATGTCATAGCAACAAACTGAAATTTTTTTAAAAAAATACCATTTACAATAGCATAAAAAAATAGGATTTAGAAATAAATTTGATAAAAGATATGTATCTGTATACTGAAAACTATAAAACATTACTGAGGAAAATTAATGAAGACCTAAATAAATGGAGAGATATACCACGTTCATGGAACAGAAGACTCAAAGTTGTTAAAACGTCAATTCTCTCTAAAATAAATCTCTAGATTCAATAAAGCTCCAATCAAAATCTCAGAAATATTTTTGTAGAAACTGACAAGCTGATTCTAAAATGTATACAGAAATGCTAAGGATCTAGAATATTAAAAACAACAATTAAGGAAGGAATCACACCATTTAATTTCAACTTATAAAGCTACTAGAGACCCGGTGCACGAAATTCGCCTACCTGCCTGATCACCCCTAACCACTCTGCCTGCCTGCCTGATGCCCCTAATTGCTCACCTGCCTGCCTGATCGCCCCTAACTGCTCACCTGCCTGCCTGATCACCCCTAACCACTTGCCTGCCTGCCTGATCACTCCTAACTGCCTCTGCCTGCCTGCCTGATCGCCCCTAACCACTCACCTGCCTGCCTGATCGCCCCTAAACACTCTGCCTGCCTGCCTGACCACCTGTAACCACTCACCTGTCTGCCTGATCGCCCCTAACCACTCTGCCTGCCTGCCTGATCGCCCCTAAACACTCTGCCTGCCTGCCTGCCTGATCGCCTGTAACCACTCACCTGTCTGCCTGATCGCCCCTAACCACTCTACCTGCCTGCCTGATCGCCCCTAACCACTCGCCTGCCTGCCTGATCACCTCTAACCATTCTGCATGGCTGCCCAATTGCCCCCAACCGCCTCTGCCTCAGCCCCTGCTGTGGCGACTTAGTCCGGAAGGACGTCCAGAATGACGTCCAGAAGGTCATTCGGCTGTCCAGTCTAATAGCATATTATGCTTTTATTATTATAGATAATAATCAAGACCATGTGAAGTACTTTAATAAAGATTAAGTGTTTGTGTAACTAGAATAGCACACCATGTGCAGTAAAGGTAGACAAAATATATCAATGGAACAGTAGAAGAAACAGAAATAGACTTACATATATATATATGGTCAAAAAGTACCAAAGCAAATCATTGGGGAAAGAATAATGTTTTCAATAAACAGTTTCTAGAACAACTGAATACTCAATATGCAAAACAACCCTTAACTCACACTGTAAAATTTTAATTCAATATAGGTCAGACTTAAATGTAAAATCCACATAGAAAATCTTAATGACCTTGAGTTTCTGAAAAACTGCTTAAATATGACACAAAAAGTAAGAAATGTAAAAGACAAAACTAATACATTGGACTTCATTAAAAACACACACACACACATTTTCCAAAGGATAGTATTAATAAGGTAAATTCTTTTTTAAAAATATGTTTTTATTGATTTCAGACAGGAAGGGAGAGGGAAAGAGAGATAGAAACATCAATGATGAGAGAGAATCATCGATTGGCTGTCTCCTGCATCCCCCCTACTGGGGATCAAGCCTGAAACCCAGGCATGTGCCCTTGACAGGAATCGAATCCAGGACCCTTCAGTCCACAGGCCGACCCTCTATCCACTGAACCAAACCAGCTAGGGCTCTTTATATAATCTAAATACAACAAACACACAGATACAAAATAATTTTATTTGTAATAACCAAAAACTGGAATAGGTAACTAGATAAACAATTTGTGATATATCCATACCCAGTCAAGTAATAAAAAAAAAAAAGCTAACTATTAAGATATGCCAAAACATAACTAAATTTCAAAAATATTATGGAAGTTCACATGAAACTTAAGACAAATATAATCTATTATGACAGACAGCAGATTTCCTGTGAGCTAAGGTTTGTGGGAAGTTGGGAAGGAGCCCTGACCTGGATGGGAAAAAAGGGAACTTTCAGAGGTGACAGAAATGTTCTGTATCTTCACTTTGGTGGCGTTTTATGGATGTATAAATCTGTCAAAATGTACACATATATTTAAATTTTATTATATATAAACTAAACCTCAAAGATACTTTTTTTAAAAAAAGGCAACAATAATCTAGGAAATTAATAATCAGATGACTAACTAACACTGGGGGGAGGGAGGACATGCAACCAAATTTCAACATCCAATCATGATAAGAATTCTCAACCTACAAAGCAACATCTTCGACCAAAAAAAAAAAAGCATCTACAAAAATGTGCTACTAATATTATACTTAATGGTGGAAGACTGAATGCTTTCCTAAACAGAAACAAGGTAAGAATGTCCTTTCTCACTCTGTAAGTATAACCACACTTCAAAGGAGTTCTCAGTCGTACCCAGTAGTAATCAACTATATTTTGCTGGTAAATTGTTTTCTTTTTCTTTGACCATTTCATTACCTCCCTTCCATTTTTTTCTTCAAACCTCTTAAATCCCTATACCTGGCCCATTCTGAGATAATAATTTCTTTTCACATTTTATTTTTCACAAGGTAAATCAATAATACAAACTCTTTCATCTTCCTACCATCAAATCTCTCAAGAAGGGAGAGGCCCTATCATAGCCATCACTCAAAAGAGGCCATATTATCTGGCCAGCTTAATACTCAACCAAACTTGGAACACAAACACAGGTCTTAACCTAGAAACTCTAGGTAACTAATAAACTAATATTCTATCAATATATCCTACAATCAATCACAACAAATCCTACAACAAAACCCTACATGGTCACTCTGTCATAAATCTGTCATAAAGCCATAGTAAGAAGCCAAAGATAATTAATCCCCAACTTCTGGTTCTCCATCTTTGAGAATGGTTCTTGCCATTAAAAAAAAGTGTACACACACACACACACACACACACACACACACACGGGTTGGCAAAAGTAGGTCTACAGTTATGAGTACACAAAACAGTTTACTCTTATATTATTATTTACTACTAAAGGCCCAGTGCACGAATTCGTGCACAGGTGGGGTCCCTCAGGGTGGCCTGCGGAGATCAGGCCCCAGCTGGCACCCCCAGCCTCGCAGCCCCGCAGCCCCACCTGGCACCCCGCCTTGGCCTGGTGCTGCCTGTTCACCTGCCCCACCATCCTGCCCCGGTCCCGCTCTTGTCAGGACCCATCAGGGCCGGCAGCACCTTCACTGCCGCCTGCTGCCAGCGCCACGTCGCCGACGCCCACCATGTTCCGCGCTGACCCCCGGTGGTCGGCACACATCATAGCGAGCAGTTGAACGACTGCCCGAGGAGACAATTTGCATATTAGGCTTTTATTATGTAGGATTATATTATTTATTTGTATTACATCTGTAAGCCTACTTTTGCAAACCCCTATATATGTATAACAACTACATTTGGTTTCTGACCAACAAATATAGGAAAAGTAAAAGGAAAACACAAAATACATATGCAATTTACACAATATTTGTTCCTTACCTGCTGGTGCCGGGTGCTGGGAAAGGTGTACTGAACAGAGTGGGAAGGATAACGGCTTTGTTCTGTGCTGAATGCTCCTTGGTTGGGAGGATAACCTGAACTTGACATTATCAGTAAAGAAGTCCTCACCAGACTGTGAGATCAAATCCAACAAACAATCATGTTTCTAGGAAACCACCTAAATAGAATGGGAAAAAATAGAACTGATAAGAACTAAAGCACCAGGTGTACTTCTAATAAATTATAACTATAGCTACATAAATAAAACCACAATTACCAGTAAAAGGTTTCTCTTGTGTATTTACTTAATATAATAGAAATTATTGACATTTAAAAATATTAATAAGTCTTTATTTCCCTTTACACTTAAAAAAGGTTACTTAACATACCACAAATAACACCAGCAGCTGTATAAAGTAAAAACATGGGACTGGCACAGAGCAACTGCTCAGTAAATGCCTTTCTTTCTATAAAAGTCTGAGAAACAGACATTATATATTACAAAAACAAAAATCCATGATTGTGAACTTTGAGGTAGTAAAAAAGTCACCTGTTAAAAAGATTCGAGAGTATTTACAGGATAGGCACTTGTGCAGAGGAAATATTGTTTTTGTTAGATAATTCTGTGTCAAAATGATAAGCTAAGAAGGCACTAATAGGAAAACTTTCAAGAAAGAACAAAGCGAGACTACCATGTCAAAGAAGAAAACTGCCAATATTCGTGAAAATTAGAATTCTGGAAAAACTTGCATCTGCCACCATGAACTTGACAATTTCCCCACATTTGAAGACTTTTCTGACAAGACTGGTGGTGATATTAAGTGTGAGATTTTTATATTATATAATAAAATGTTCCAACATTAGAAATATCTACATTAACTGAATGAATCAATATTTTCCAACTAATACTGAATGTTACAAAATTATGCATGAATAGTTATTTAAAGCACAAGATATTTTACCACAGTTAAATAAAGTACATGACAAACCAGTAAATGTTTAGTGTGATAGAATATGAAAGACTCATTGATATGGTTTCAGATTCTACACAGCAACTAACCTTTAAAAAATTACCACTTTTCTGGTTTAGGTTGGTATCGAAGAATAGCCACAATTATCTTTAAAAGCTATTAAAATACCCCTCCCTTTTCCAAGTACATATCTGTGTGAGGTTAGCTTTTCTTCATAAACTTCAATCAAAACAACATACCACAAGACCGATGTAAAAGCAGATATGAGTATCAAGCTATCTTCTAAGCCAGATATTAAAGAGGTTTGCAAAAATGTAAAATAATGTCACTCTTCTCAACAAATTTTGTTTAATTTTAGAAAATAGTTGTCATAAGCATGTTATATATATTAACATTAAATGTGTTTATATTATTCCTAAATGAATAAATATCTTTAAAGTTTCCCCATTTTAATATCGAATGTGGTAAATATCAGCATATATAACCCACATAAACAAAAGCTCCTTAGAGCTCTAAATTTTTAAGAGTGTAAATGAGTCTTGAGACCAACATGTTTGATGACCACTGGCCCGGAGAATTAGGTCAATCTTTAGTGTCCTATACAGGTTGTTCACACCCAGGTCCATGTGCACACACTCCTTCTAGAGAACCTGCCCCTAGTTAAGGTGTGGTTTTGACACCATGTTTGTACCAAGTGAACTACCCTATTGGACCAGGGATATACCAATCAGATCCCTCTTCAGAAATTTGGAATTGAGAACATGAGCTACAGGTACCTGAGTTGCAAAGTGGCCACAGCAGAGTCAAGATGAGCCACATATTTTGTGCCACCGAAGTTAACAGAGGAAGTAGAGAACACCAACCTAGACAAAGACTAGAGTAGACATGCATAGAGAAGTAGAGCCAAGAGAATTTGCAAGCCCCTAAGACACAGCAGCAGTTGCCTTGGCTCCTGACTCTCAGCTCCAGGGTCCGTCCCCACAGGAGACCACTGAACTTCTTTCCTTGTCCTTGGATTCCTGTTAAACTGAACTAACGGGTGTCCCAAAATTCACGCAAGAAGTAATTTTGATAGAAAACATGGTTTATAATTAAAAATTGTAAATTTTTTATTGACTCATAAAGTATACAGTATAGGGTTATGTATGGAATAGTATATCGGGTAAATGGCCTCCACGGCTTTGCTGGCACATACGCAAATGGATTATGGAACAACAACAAGTGGATGCTGATTTTTCGAACAAAATCATCTTCAGCGATGAGGCTCATTTTCATCTTGATGGCTTGGTTAATCAACAAAATTGTCCCATTTGGGGTTCAGAAAATCCACGAGTGATTGTTGAGAAACAAATGCATCGGCAACGTGTCACTGTTTGGTGCGGATTTTGGGCTGGAGGCATCATTGGACCATTCTTCTTCGAAAATGTGGCTGCTCAGGCAATAACAGTTAACGGTGCTCGCTATCGCGACATGATAATCCAGTTTTTTGTGCCTAAATTGCAAGATATGGATGTGGACGACATGTGGTTTCAACAAGATGGTGCCACATGCCATACAGCCCGAGAAACAACTGAATTACTGCATGAGTCATTTCCTGGTCGTGTAATTTCCCGTTTTGGTGATCAGAATTGGCCACCCAGATCATGCGATTTAACGCCATTGGACGTTTTCCTTTGGGGTTTTTTGAAGTCTAAGGTTTATGCCAACAAGCCCACGACCACCCACACCTTGAAGGAGGAAATTGAGCGCTGTATCAAGGAAATTCAGCCACAAATGTGCAAAACGGTCATGGAAAGTTTCAATAAAAGAGTGCGTATGTGCCAGAAAAGCCGTGGAGGCCATTTACCCGATATGCTATTCCATACATAACCCTATACTGTATACTTCATGAATCAATAAAAAATTCACAATTTTTAATTATAAACCTGTGTTTTCTATCAAAATTACTTCTTGTGTGAATTTTGGGACACCCTTTACATGGTCTTACAGTAAGTCCTTCTTTACTAAATATAAGTGAGTAGGTTTTTATTTCTCATAATTCTAAGATCTCAAGTTAAGTCTCAAAATAACTATATAGACCTTGGAAACAACCCAAGTGTCATTTCCATCAACTGATGATGAATAAATAAAATCAGGTATACCCATACAAGGGAATATTATTCTGCCATAAAAACGAATGGCCCTGGCCGACGTAGGTCAGTGGTTAGAGTATCAGCCCACACACCGAATAGTCATGAGTTCAATTCCTGGTCAAGGGCTCATACCTGGGTTGCAAGTTCATCCCTGCCCTGGTCTCTGGCACATTTGGGAGGCAACCAGTCAATGTATCTCTCTCACATCAATGTCTCTCTCTGTCTCTGTCTTTCTCGCCCCCCTACCTTCCACTCTCTAAAAAAAAAAGAATGAAGTATTGATACCTGCTATAACTTGGATGAATCCTGAAAACATTATGCTAAGTAAAAATAGCCAATCATAAAAGTATACATTTTGTATGTTTCCTTTCATATGAAAGTCCAAAATAGTCAAAATAGTGATAGAAAGTGGATTAGTGGCTGCTTAATGATGGTGGGATATGGATGAAGGAATACAAGATGAAAGCTCAAGTGTCTAGGATTTCTATTTTTTTTTCACTGTGGTGAAATACACTTAACATATAATTACCATTTTAGCCATTTTGTTTTATTTTGTTTTTTGTTAATCCTCATCCAAGGATATTTTTTCCATTGATTTTTAGAGAGAGTGGAAGAGAGAAGGAAAGACAGAAACTTTGATGTGAGAGAAACACATCGATTGGTTGCCTCCTGCACGAGCCCCGACCAGGGCCCGGGCCGGGGAGGAGCCTGCAACCCTTGACCGGAATCGAACCCAGGACCCTTTGGTCTATAGGCTGACGCTCTAACCACTGAGCTAAACCGGCTAGGGCCATTTTAGCCATTTTTAAGTGTACATTTATGTAGCTTTATGTACATTCATTTTACTGTGCAACTATCATTACCATCTACTTCCAGAACTTTTTATCTTCCCCAACTGAAACTCTAAACCCATTAAACACTAACTCCCAATTCCTCCTCCCTCTGGTAACCACCATTCTACTCTCTGCCTCTATGAATTTGGCTATCTATAATAATAAAAGGGTAATATGCTATTAGGGCAGACCTCTTCCAGACGTCTATCCAGACAAAGCCACAGTGGCTGCGAGGCCCGGGGCTCAGGCCTCCCAGCCGCCACAGCTGGCAGTGGCAGCAGCAGCGAGGTAATGGGGGCAGCGCCTTCCCCTGATCAGCCCGGTCGCCTCCCGCAGAGGTTGTCAGTAGGACATCCCCTGAGGGCTCCCAGACTGTGAGAGGGGGCAGGCTGGGCTGAGGGACAGCCCCCCTCAGTGCACGAATTTTCATGCACCAGGCCTCTACTTCCTCATATAAGTGGAATCATACAGGATTTGTTATTTTGTGACTGGATTATTTCACTTAGCATATCTTCAAGCTGTATCCATATAATAGCATTATATCAAAATTATTCCGCTTTTTAAGGCTAAATAATATTCTCTGTACTGGGATTCCTTTTTGAGGTGGTGAAAATGTTCTAAAATTGACTGTAGCGATGCTTGTACACACCTCTGAATATACTAAAAACTGTTGCATTGTAAAAAAAAAATGGATGAATTGTACGGTATACAAATTATATATCAATAAAGCTGTGTTTTAAAAATTATCAAGCCCAAACAAACAAAACTATATAAAGCAACCACAGGATTTTTAAATTATTGTGCTGCAGTCCAAGTTAATATATAACATCTTTCAGGGGTTTTAATATCCCCCGTGTTCATATCTTAAAACTCTGAAGTCAATGTGCATCCTACAATCAATGGCACATTATGATTTAATTAGCAGCACTTTTTCCTTAATCTTAGAGGCAAATAACATTACCCTATAAGCAAAGAAAATCTTTTTGCTGAAATACAGTCTGAGAGTTATTGCATTCAGTAAATCTTTGGTTTTTGTCCTACATCTTCCCCAGGAAAGCTCTCAGAACAGAAATTACCATTTGCTTTTCTTCCCTTTGTTCCTTGACCCTTAGGATAAGGCAAGATAATTAAGGGCACTAATATTCTCAAAGTGATTTCCAATTGGAGGTCCTTAAAAGACCAGATAACATTTGCAGTACTTTGAAAAAAGCCTAACAGAAATACATATAAACACTGGGAACAGAGAAAGATATCCTAAGCACTAACCAAAGGCACAAATAAGGTTGGTTGATATCTTTAACTTACAAAAAGTATTCTTTTATTTTTCTGTGCAGCAAAGACAACTTTAAATGGCAAACCATAAAACAGAAAAAGTACAATAGCAAAATTTTGATATACCAAATATAATATGCATATACGTGTATATATATTTCTTACAAAGCAATAAAAAAGATGACACTTCAGACATGACAAGAATATGGGATTAACCAAGGAAATAAAATTAATGAAATCACAGGAAAATAAAATAAAATCACTCCCCAAATTTACAAAATATTAAAAAACTAGAGGCCCGGTGCACAAAATTTGTGCACTGGGGGGGGGGGGTCCTCTCAGCCTGGCCTGTGCCCTGTCACAGTCTGGGACCCCTAGGGGGATTGAGCCTAAGCCAGCAGTCAGATATCCCTCTCACAGTCTGGGGCTTTTGCAGTCCGGGACCCCTTGCTCCTTACCGCCCACCTGCAGCGGAGGCGGGAGAGGTTCCCACCACCACCGCTGCACTCGTCAGCCATGAGCTCAGCTTCTGGCTGAGCAGCGTTCCCCCTGTGGGTGCACAATGACCACAAAGGGGCAGCTCCTGTGTTGAACATCTCCCCCTGGTGGTCACTGCGGCCGTTCGCAGGTCGTTCCACCAGTCGTTCTGCAGTTCAGTCGATTTGCATATTAGGGTTTTATTATATAGGACTAGAGGCCCAGTGCACAAAAATTTGCACTCGGGAGGGAGGGGGGGTCCCTCAGCCCGGCCTGTGCCCTCTCACAGTCTGGGACCCCTCGGGAGATAACGACCTGCTGGCTTAGGCCCGCTCCCGGGTGGCAGAGGGCAGGCCCAATCCCTAGGTGCAGCCCCTGGTCGGGCTCAGAGCAGGGCTGATTGGGGAGTTGGGGTGTCCCCCCAGGTCATGCACAGAGCAGGGCGGATCGGGAGGTTGCGATGCCACCCTCAGTCACGCTCAGGGTAGGGCCGATTGGGGGGTTGGGGCACCGCCCCCTATCACACTCAAGGCAGGGTCAATGGGGAGGTTGCGGCGCCACCCCCTGTCACACACAGAGCAGGGCCAATCAGGGGGTTAGGGCGCTCCCCCTATCACGCACAGAGCAGGGCCATCAGGGGGGTTGGGGCTCCATACCCTGTCACACACAGAGCAGGGTCGATCAGGGGCTTGGGGAGCTCCCCCCTGTCACGCACAGAGCAGGGCCCATCAGGGGGTTGGGGAGCTCCCCCCATCACACACAGAGCAGGGCCAATCAGGGGGTTGAGGAGCTCCCCCCTGTCACTCACAGAGTAGGACCGATAGAGGAGTTGGGGCACCGCCCCGTCACACACAGAGCAGGGCGGATCAGGGGGTTGGGGCGCCGCACCCTGTCACACTCAGGGCAGGGCCGATGGAGAGGTTATGGCTCTACCCCATCACACACAGAGCAGGGCCCGTGGGGGGCGGTTGGGGCGCCGCTCTCTATCACCCACAGAGCAGGGCCGATCAGGGGTTTGGGGCGCCACCACTGTCACACTCAGGGCAGGGCCGATGGGGAGGTTATGGCTCTACCCCGTCACACACAGAGCAGGGCCCGTGGGGGAGGGGGAGTTGGGGTGCCCCACCCTGTCACACACAGAGCAGGGCCGATCAGGGGGTTGGGGCGCCTTCCCCTGTCACACACAGAGCCTCAGGGCGATCAGGGGATTGGGGAGCTCCCCCCTATCAGGCACAGAGCAGGGCTGATCAGGGGGTTGGGGCGCCTTCCCCTGTCACACACAGAGCCGCAGGGCGATCAGGGGGTTTGGGCGCTGCCCCCTGTCATGCTGATCCCGGTGCTGGGAGGCCTCGCGGCGCCGCTGATCCCGGTGCTGGGAGGCATATTACCCTTTTACTATATAGGATAGAGGCCTGGTGCACGGGTGGGGGCCAGCTGGTTTGCCCTGAAGGGTGTCCTGGATCAGGGTGGGGGTCCCGCTTGGGTGCCTGGCCAGCCTGGGTGAGGGGATGATGGCTGTTTGCAGCTGGTCCCACACCCTTCAGGGTGGGGGTCCCCACTGGGGTGCCTGGCCAGTCTGGGTGAGGGGCTGAGGGCTGTTTTCAGGCTGGCGGTTGACTGAAGCTCCCAACCGCTCCTTTTTTTCTTTCTTTTTTTATTCTGGGCCAGCTTTAGCTCTGAGGCTTGGCTCCAGCTCTGAGGCCTCGGCTGCTGAAAGCAGGTATCTGGTTTGTTTGCGTTGTATAATCGAAACACTGTTTCAACTCCAGCTCTGAGGCCTGGCTTGCTGAAAGCAGGTTTCTGGGGTTTTGTTTAGCTTCTATATTTGTAACAATGTTTCAAACTGCAAGCTCAGAGGCCAGCAGCGGCAGGCGGGGAACGTTGGCTTCCTCCGTCACTGAAGCAAGCAAGCCTCATGTTCGCTTCAAGCTGCCTGGCTGCCGGCCGCCATCTTGGCTGGCAGTTAATTTGCATATCGCCCTGATTAGCCAATGGGAAGAGTAGCGGAGGTATGGCTAATTACCATGTTTCTCTTTTATTAGATAGGATAATGCCTAGTGCTGGTGAGAGTTTGGGGAAAAAGTCACTCTTTTACACTGGTATGTCAAATGAGTACAAATTGCATTCTGCAGAAGAATGGCAATATATACCATGAGCCTTGAAAATATGCATATTCTCTAGCACAGCAGTTCCCCTTCTAGGAATTCATTTGATTACTTAATACAGAGATACCCAAAGATGAATGCCTGAGAATGTTTCTCAAGGAACTGTCCAAAATACCCAATATGAGCTAAGAAAAGTGTTTTATAAAAAGTTTAGCTAATGGAAACTTTTATTTGGGGGACTGCCACAAAAGTCTGTATAAATTAGAACATTTCTGTTTTACAAATGTATAATTTGTATGTACTATTAGTATTCAATTTTCCATGTGTCTCATACCTTCACAAGATTTTAAGACCAAAGATAGAAATGTCATATATTCAACAAATACTTAGCGAACAGTACACACTACTATGTACCAACACACTGTCCTAAACATTGGCATAGAATGGTGACCAAGATATGTCATCTTACTGTGAGGTGACACAGAAAATAAATAATCATGAAATAATATCATGAAGTGCTATAACTAAAACAGAACAAGATAAGAGACATTTTCGATGGGGTGATCATAGAAAGCCAATCTCAGCTAGGATGACCCGATTTCCTGAAACAAACCCAGTTTACAGCTGTTGTCCCAGTGCACTTATTAATTATGCTCCATTTCCTTCTCAAGACTGTCTCAGTTCTAATATTATTTTAGAGCCAAAGTATGAAAGAGAAGAAAACAGAGTTGGCCTGAAAGAGATTAGAGCATTTCATGGAGGACTACAGAAATCCTAATGTAAAGCAAGGAGGCAGGAGGAGAGTGAAGGAGTAGGGTGGCAGGGGGAAAGGCCTGAGAATGGAGCATGGGGTGGTATTGGGAGGGGTTTGCTGGTTTATATTTAGAAATTGAAATATCTCTCAGTATTCTGAATATTAATCCTTTTCTACTTTTATGTTATAAATATAGCAGATCCTCAATAAGTCATTTCCATTCAACATTGTTATATTATCATGTTGATGAGACGCCATAGGAACATAGATCTTGCTTATTTCAATTAGCATATGGTAAAATTTGTTTCAGTTACATATTGTTTAGCCTAAAGTCACAGAACCTATCTAGGAAGTTAAGTGAGAACCTACTCTATTTTCTTCCAGAATTCATAACTTTCTGAAGACCGTCTCTACCCCAAATTTTAGAAATATTATTCTACATTCTCCTCTTAAACTTTTAAAAGTTTTATTTTTTTAATATTTAGTTCCTTAATCACCTAAATTTTTTTCTAAAAACAGGTTAGGTAGAGGTCTACCTATATTTTCTTTAATTGATAGTTATTAAACATGTCTGCCTTTCCACACTGTTCTGAAATGCCATCCTTGTTACAACCCAACAATTTTCATATATACCCTACAAAAACTCACACACTTACTAGCACATAAAAAAGGATATTTATTGCAGCAATGCAAAAGGAAATTTGAAGATAACCTAAATTCCACAATGTAGTATATTCATAAGATAAAATACTATACAGAAGTTACAATGAAAAACTAGAGCCCTAGCCGGTTTGGCTCAGTGGATAGAGTGTCGACCTGCGAACCTAACAGTCTTGGGTTCAATTCCAGTCAAGGGCACATACCTAAGTTGCAGGCTCCTCCCCAGTCTGGGCCCTGATCAGGGCACGTGCAGAAGGCAACCAATCAATGTGTTTCTCTCACATCAATATTTCTCTCTGTCTTTCCCTCTCTCTTCCACTCTCTCTAAAAATCAATGGGAAAATGTCCTCCGGTGATGATTAGAAAAAAACACACACACAAAACTAGAGCTATATGTGTCAAAACATATAAACCTTAAAAAAATACAAAGCTGAGTAAAAACAATTTATAGTGATACTAATATGTTACAAACACAGACAACAATACTATATATTTTATACGTGCACATAATCAAAGCATAAACACAAAATATACATCTACTTTAGGATAATAATCACAACTAAGAAAGGAAAATGATCTAGGAAGGGGGTACAATCTTTAATAATTTATTTCTTGAAACAAAAACAAGTATGATAAAATATTGTTTTCTTAAACGCAGATGGTAGGTACATAGACAATTGTTCGTAAAGAAAAATATGAACAATTATAAAGTATATTTGTAATATGTCCATGATTCCTATGCCAATACCACACATTTTAAGTTACTGTAACACTATAAGGCTTTTATATCTGGACAAGTTTCCCCTCACTATGCTTAGTTGTTGCTGCTCCTTTCAAAGCCTTCAGAACGCTATTCTAGCACTTTTCTTCTTTCATGTGAATATCAGAGTCAGCTTATCAGGCCCCATAAAAAACTCTGAATGAGACCATATTAATATTGAATTCATACACTGACTAAAGGGAGAACAAAAGCTAACTTTAAACTGTTGAGCATTCTCATCCTAAAACATGATTATATATGTTTATGTTTTAGGATGAGAAATAATGTTTGTGTGTGTGTAATTAAGATAGGAATATTTTATGCATATTCTACACATTTTCCCATTATATATGACTAGAGGCCCAGTGCACAAAAATTTGTGCACTCGGGGGGAGGGGGGGTCCCCCAGCCCGGCCTGTGCCCTCTCCGCAGTCTGGGACCCCTCGGGAGATAACGACCTGCTGGCTTAGTGCCTGCTCCCGGGTGGCAGAGGGCAGGCCCAATCCCTAGGTGCAGCCCCTGGTCAGGCTCAGAGCAGGGCCGATTGGGGAGTTGGGTCACCCGCCGCCCCGTCATGCACAGAGCAGGGCGGATCTGGAGGTTGCGATGCCACCCCCTGTCATGCACAGAGCAGGGCCAATCAGGGGGTTGGGGCACTGCCCCCTGTCACTCAGAGCAGGGCCCATCAGGGGGTTGAGGAGCTCCCCCCTATCAGGCACAGAGCAGGGGCTGATCAGGGGGTTGGGGCGCCTTTCCCTGTCACGAACAGAGCAGGGCGGATAGGGAGGTTGTGGCCCCGCCCCCTGGCACACACAGAGCCGCAGGCCGATCAGGGGGTTTGGGCGCTGCCCCCTGTCACGCTGATCCCGGTGCCGGGAGCCTTGCTGCTCCGCTGATCCCGGTGCCGGGAGGCATATTACCCTTTTACTATGTAGAATAGAGGCCTGGTGCACGGGTAGGGGCCGGCTGGTTTGCCCTGAAGGGTGTCCTGGATCAGGGTGGGGGTCCCCACTGGGGTGCCTGGCCAGTCTGGGTGAGGGGCTGAGGGCTGTTTTCCGGAAGAGTGTGACTAAAGCTTCCAACCACTCCTTGTTTCCTTTTTTTTTTTTATTCTGGGCCAGCTTTAGCTCTGAGGCCTCGCTGCTGAAAACATCGATACAAAGTTTCGGTCCGCCTGGCTTTCAGTCCGGCTGGTTTCTGGAGTTTTGTTTATCTTCTTATTTGCAACACAGTACATAGTTTCTTAGAGTTATAGCTCAGAGGCCAGCAGAGCAGTCAGGGAACGCAGCAAGCAAGCCTCATGTTCGCTTCCAGCTGCCTGGCTGCCGGCCGCCATCTTGGCTGACAGTTAATTTGCATATACTCACTGATTAGCCAATGAAAAGGGTAGCGGTCGTACGCTAATTACCATGTTTCTCTTTTATTAGTGTAGATGAATATCCTATATAATAAAAACCTAATATGCTAAGTGTCCCGTCATCCAGTTGGCCGTTCAACCAAAGTGTAATATGCTAATGATATGCTAAGGCCGCTCAACTGCTCGCTATGACGTGCACTGATCCCCAGGGGGCAGATGCTCCAACTGGTAGGTGCAGCTTGCTGCTGAGGCCTGGCCAATCAGGACTGAGCGAGATGGGCTGGAGACACCCTGGAGCACTCACGCAGTCCCTCCCCAGCTGGACAACCTCCCGCGTCCCTCCCCAGCCCTGATCGTGCACCGGTGAGGTCCCTTGGCCTGGCCTGCGCCCTCTCAAAATCCAGGACCCCTCAGGGGATGTCAGAGAGCCGGTTTCTGCCCGATCCCGCAGGCTAGGCCGAGGGATCCCACCGGTGCACGAATTCATGCACCAGGCCATATAGGTGTGTGTGTGTGTGTGTGTGTGTGTGTGTGTGTATATGTATGTATGTATGTATGTATGTATATGTGTGTGTGTGTGTATATATCCTATATGATAAAAGCCTTGGTGGCATCACGTGCCACGTCACCACAAGATGGCCACCCTTCATATCATCACAAGATGGCCACCACAAGATAGCCAGCAGGGGAGGGCAGTTGTGGGCAATCGGGCCAGCAGGGGAGGGCTGTTGGGGGCTACCAGGCCTGCAGGGGAGGGCAGTTGGGGGGGGGGGGACCAGGCCTGCAGGGGAGGGGCAGTTGGGGTGGAGAGATCAGGCCGGCAGGGCTATTGGGGGTGACCAGGCCTGCAGGGGAGGTCAGTTGGGTGCGACCAGGTCTGCAGGCAAGGGCAGTTAGGGGTGACCAGGCCTGCAGGGGAGCAGTTAGGCATCAATCAGGCCAGCAGGGGAGCAATTAGGGGTGATCAGGCTGGCAGGCAGAAGCGGTTAGGGGCAATCAGGCAGGCAGGCAAGCGGTTAGGAGCCAGCAGTCCCAGTTTGTGAGAGGGATGTCCGACTGCCAGTTTAGGCCCAATACCTCTGGGATCGGGCCTAAACCAGCAATCAGAGATCCCCCCAGGGGTCCCAGACTGGAGAGAGTGCAGGCCAGGCTGAGGGACACCGACCCATGCACGAATTTCGTGCACCGGGCCTCTAGTCATATAGAATGGGAAAATGTGTGTATATAAAGTACCATATATATACAAATTCTCATCTTAATTATATTTAAAAAATATGTAAAATTCCCATAAGAAATATTACACACACACACACACACACACACACACAGGTGTGTACATATATACTCATGACAGGAATTATTTATATACCGGGTTTGGCAAAACTAGGTTTACAGTTATGAGTACACGAAACAGTTTATTCTTGTATTATTATTTATTACTAGAGGCCCAGTGCATGACATTCGTGCACTTGGGGGGAGGGGTCCCTCAGCCCAGCCTGCACCCTTTTGCTGTCCAGGAGCCCGCAGGGGATGTCTGACTGACGACTTAGGCCCACTCCCCGTGGGGAGTCGGATATCCTTAGCACTGCTGCAGAGGCAGGAGAGGCTCTGCCATTGCTTGCCAGCCATCAGCCCGGCTTCTGGCTGAGCAGCCCCCCTCCCCCCCTGTGGGAGTTCACTGACCACCAGGGGGCAGCTCCTGCATTGAGTGTCTGCTCCCTGGTGGTCAGTGCGCATCATAGCAACCAGTCATTCCACCGTTCGATCTATTTGCATATTACCCTTTTATTATATAGGATTGTATTATTTTTCCGTAAGAACAAATGTAAACTTACTTTTGCCATCACCTTGTATAACTAAAATAAAAATTATATATAAATATATTCATATATGTATGTGTATATATGAAAATCCCCATTCATTTAATAATTTATGTCATTTACTAAAGTATTTTTTGTTTGTTTCTATCATTTTAAGGGATTTGGAAGGAGAGCAATTTTTTAAAAAAATTCAGTGTGCTAACTTGATCCAATTTCTCCATTTTAGTCAAATTCTTTACCAAGCTACATTTAGAAAACAAAATTTTCTAGAGAACTATCATTCAATATAACCTTAATACAAAACTTAGAGAAAGAACTTTTTAAAGTTTCATGGGTCCTATGTAGCATATGAATAGTTTAAATAAACATACCATTCTTACTACTCATTTAATTTTCTGTGTAGAAGAACATGGCCAGGGGAGGAGTTAGAAGACAGAACCAGCTGTCTCCCTACACTGTTTCCTGCCTGCTCCCTCTCAACACATGGAAGTCAGAAAAACTAAGACTTGGGAGGTTTTTAGATTATCCAACTCACAATGATTTTATAGATTTAGGAACTGAAGCACAGAGAAATTCAATTTCTCCCATTTCACAAAGTTGCAGTTTTCTCAGTAAATAGTGAACTACTCTGAGATGTTCAGTGGGACCGCACATTAAAACCAACTGGGCAGCATTCCCCTCATACATACTTGCACTTGGTAAAAGAGAAAATGCCAGCACATGGAGTTTTTAATGGTGTGATGTTTGTTTCATTTTGGTTTTAGAAGTAGGTATTATATGTATGACTTAAGAGTTTTTAAAAGTACCATATAAAACAAAGAAAAATCTTCCCTCTCCCTTCAGCTAACCAGCTGTCCTCCCAGAAGGCAACCAAACTTACTAGTTTCTAGAGTATCCTTTAGAATAAATATTGTCTCTCCCTCTTTCCCCCTACATAAATGGTAGCATAATACCTGGTAGATAAATACTGTTCTATATCCGGCTTTTATTACTTTAGCAATATATCTTGACAATCATTCTCATGAGTCAACAAAAACCTTCATTTTCTTTCTATTGCTGTAGAGTATTTCACTTATATGAACGTTCATAAATGTTTTATATGTTTTCCAAGTAATTCTGATCTGCACCAGTAAGAAATGCTTGCATAATCTATCTCTGAGCTCTCCACCCAATTCAGACATCCGAAGTAAGTAAAAACTACAAATGGAACGGAGAAGCAAAGGGAAAGATATTTTTTAAATATTCAGAAATGGTGAGTCCTGAGTTTAACACTTGCATTCAATGTCCCTCAAATATGACTCCAA
Source organism: Myotis lucifugus (assembly GCF_000147115.1). Lineage (NCBI taxonomy): Eukaryota > Metazoa > Chordata > Mammalia > Chiroptera > Vespertilionidae > Myotis > Myotis lucifugus. The sequence goes on along the minus strand of NW_005871403.1, from coordinate 172,909 downwards.
TGGTTTGTCTATGTTTCCCTTTTGTCCGTAATCTTTCATGATGTCCTAGAGCAGTGGTTCTCAACCTTCCTAATGCTGTGACCCTTTAATACAGTTCCTCATGTTGTGGTGACCCCAAGCATAAAATTATTTTCGTTGCTACTTCATAACTGTAATTTTGCTACTGTTATGAATCGTAATGTAAATATCTGATATGCAGGATGTATTTTCATTGTTACAAATTGAACATAATTAAAGCATAGTGATTAATCACAAAACAATATGTAATTTTATATGTGTTTTCCGATGGTCTTGGCGACCCCTGTGAAAGGGTCGTTCGACCCCCAAAGGGGTCGCGACCCACAGGTTGAGAATCGCTGTCCTAGAGGTTTGTGATTTTAGTGAACTTAACTTGAATACCTCCAAAATAAAATAAAGTCAAGTACTATCAACTCAAAGCAGGTGGCAATAAAACATCAGTGAAATCAGAGATTAGCCCTTAATAGTATATAAATTTATGGGTCAAAGCAGGTACAAAAACTACTGGGGTAGCTGGTCACAAGAACTACAGCTTGGAGACCACTACGACCTCCTTCCTCAAAACATTAAGCATGTAGCAATAGTTCAGACCTTCTTATTTTTAAACTGGACTTTCCCCTCAATCATCTTAGATGGAAGCCAGACGTATAAAATATACAAAGGAGAAATGATTCTGAGAATGGGGAACCTAGACTCTATCTTTTCAATCTCTCTTCCCCAGTCCTGCCTTCCAACCTCACTTCAGTTCTGGTTCACCAAGATATACCTCCACAGAACACTTTACAGTTTGAAAGCAACTGAAATAAAAGAATCCAGTTTAAAATTAAGGTTGAAGGGGAAGAGAACACCTCAAGTGGCAATTTCAATTTTTAAGTTCAGTCCTTTGCACCAAAACTCAATAACTCGGGGTTAGTCACATTCTTGACTCATGAAATGTAAAAATTCTGTGAAACTTTTAAGACACCTGGTCAAGGTTAGCTCTTTCTTTCACCACATTTTGTTGGAATTTGGGCTTTCCTGCCTATTTCTGGGCTATACAGTTCTTTCTGGGCTCCTCTGTAGCAATTTGAGAGTTTTGAGCATCACCTTCCACTGGAACCCTTTGGAGGGATCTAGGAGTTTCAAGCTGTGACCAGACTTCCAACAGGTTCATCAAGTAAGCTCAAGTTGATTTCGGGGTCTTCTAAGAAGCTGAGTGAATAAGATTCAGTTGGCCCTGGCTAAGTGGCTCACCCAGTTGGTTGGAGCATCACCTCTCGCACCAAAAGGTTGCAGATTCCATTCCAGGTCAGGGCACGTACCTAGGTTTCTGGTTCAATCCCCAGTCAAGGAGCATGTGGGAGGCAACTGGTCAATATTCCCCCCCGCCCCCCGTTCCTCTATCTCCCTCTCTCTCTCTCTCTCTCTCTCTCTCTCTCTCTCTCCAATTAAATAAATAAATAAATAAATAAGCAAGCAAGCCTTGGCCAGTTTTTCTCAGTGGTTAGAGTGTTGGGCCTTGGACCAAAGGGCAGAACAGGAGTCAATCAATTGATGTGTCTCTCTCACATCAATGTATTTCTCTCTCTCTCTCTCTCTCTTTTCCTAGCACCCCTTTCCCCCCTCTCCTCTGCCTTCCATTCTCTCTAAAAATCAATGGGGAAAAAATATCCTGACTCGTCTGGTAAGGATTAAAAAAATAAAGTAAATGAAAAACATACCTCCCCCCCAAAAAAAATAAATAAATAATAAAATAAAAAACATATCTTTGGGGTAGGATTTTTAGAAAAAGAAGATTCACGGATTCTCAAGTTGTCTCAGAAATACTAGCAAAGAACCTTGGTAACTTGACTCTCAACCCTAGTACCAAATTCCCTTTCCTTCTACCAGGAGGTTCACCCCAACAGCCGGACAGAGTAAAGAATTTCCAGGGGCTTGGACTGGGGCTGGGTCAGGCATACTCTACGTGAGACACGAAATGTGGACATTGGCAACTCTTGGAAAGAAAAGCTGCAAAGGATGCTACACGTTATTAAATACTGCACCCTCTCTCTACTTGGAAAACACCACGTGAGAGGAAACTTGAGACTGAATCAAGATTCAGAAGCTTTAGATGTAGCGGTCATTATTGCCTATTTCTTGGAGATCCTTCTGATGATATTAGTATGGAGAATAATTAAGACACTAAGTGGAGTTAGCCATTAGCCTTATTCTTGTACTTTTTTCTTGCTAGTAATTTTAGGATAATTGTGCAGCAGCTTGGGAAATCTACACTGTTAGAACATAATGTATACCAATATTTTGATAACCTCTGATAGAAGTTCTGTGATGTCTTTTTTTTTTATCTCTTTCTTGAAAGTCCATCTTGAGGCCAATAACTTATAAGGAATCTATATAGTTTGCATTTCATTATACCTCAGTTCCACTTTTTTATTTGACCCGAAGAAACACTAATAGGTCTTGAGTGTTGCTAAAGTCAGTAAGATGAAACGCAGTATCAAAAATTAGAAGTAACTTGTGTGTAAAAAAGAAAGCATTGGGTGGTTTGGCTAGAGCATAATTAGCAAAGGATGTATTAATTAAATTCTCTGGTTTTCAAAAATGTAATTTGTAACAATTTTTTTACATGCTATTTCAATTTTTGTACATGTATAGAGTATCTTATTAAAAGTTGGGGCATATTTGGACACCTTTAAAAAAAAAAAGAAGCCTGGTCAAGGTTTTATATGCAACCTCCTCATATCATAAACATTTAGTATAATTATATTTTAGAATGGAAATAATATACTAGAATTAAATGTCACTGTTGTAAGTGACAAGAACACATTTTATCTGGATTTTACAGATAAACTCATAACTAGCCTCCTGTATTTTACAAACAGGCAATAAAATGTAGTAAAATGAAATTGCTCTACTTAAATTCCTTTTTGTATCTTCCCATATTAAAATACCATAGTCATCCCCCTCCCTTTGACTGTGGTTTCAGCTACTCGTGGTCAACGGCAGTACAAAAATATTAAATGGAAAATCCCAGAAATAATTCATGACTTTTAAATCTCCCATCATCCTACTCCACCCTTCATCCTGCCCAGAGGTGAATCATCCTTATGTCCAGCATACCCATTCTGCATATGTTACCTGCATATTAGTCACTTAGTAGCTGTCTCAATCATCAAATCAACTGTAGCAGTATCACAGTGCTTGTGTTCAAGTAACCCTTATTTTACAATGGCACAAGAATAGTGATGCTGGCAATTTGGATATGCCAAAGGATATAAACTGGTTCCTTTAAGAGAAAACGTATGTATGTAGTAGAAAATAAACATAGTATATGTAGGGTTCAGTACTATCCATGGTTTCAGGCATTCACTGGGGATCTTGGAACATACTCCTAAGGCAAGTTAGTAAGAACCTAGGAAAATTCCCTTGCAAGTGGAATGAGGAAACCGAGACAAATGGCTGAACAAACAGCTGGACAGGCTGAGCAATTAACAGCCAGCTGATAAATCACAAGATTTTATGCTCCCTAACCAAAGATACCTAAGAGCGGGTGGTTTAAACCTATCCCCTAACCAAAGATATCTAAGAGCAGGTAGCTTAAATCACCTTTTGATAGATAACAAAACAGACCAAAAAAAAGCCACCTAATTAGAGCCAGACTAATCTATCTATATATAGCCTATCTAATAAAGAGGGAATATGCAAATTGACCATCACACCATCGCAAAATATGGCAGTACCCATAGCCACAAGATGGCGGCACCCAGTCCCCTAAGCCCCGCCAGAGTCCCCCAGTCCTTTCAGCCCCGCCGGGGGGGTGGCAGGCACACAGTGCGGCCGGACCTGCCCTCAACCCCCCAGCCGCCCAGGGCAGGCCCGAGGCACAGGCAAGGCTAGGATGGCAGCTGCCCAGCCGCCCAGGGCCAGCCAAGGCTTGCGCTGCCAGCAGTGGCAGCAGCAGAGGTGTGATGGAGTTGTCACCTTCCCCTGATGGCCGAGTCGCCTCCTGTCCCTGAGGGCTCCCGGACTGTGAGAGGGGGCAGGCCGGGCTGAGGAACCCCCCTCCAGTGCATGAATTTTCATGCACCGGGCCTCTAGTATGTGTGTGTGTGTATGTGGGCGCGCGCGCGCGCACGCGCGAACACACACACACACACACACACATATAAAAAGGCTAATATGCTAAGTGTTCGACCCTCCGACCAGTCGCCATGACACGCACTGACCACCAGGGGGCAGATGCTTAACGCAGGAGCTGCCATGACGTGCACTGGCCCATTTACAGAGGAACGGCATTGTGTACCTGGCGTCCACAAAGCAACACTCACCTTCCCCCAAGTGGGACACAGGCCCTGCCACCACCCAGGAGCAACAGCCCACCAAATCACAGCCGCTGCCAAGATCCCATGGCACAAAATGCAACCGAAAGCCCAGCCCAGCCCAGAAATGGTGGCTGTGGACACCAGGTAATGATGTCACGTAGCAACGCCCGGCTTCCTCTCCGTAGTGACAGGCCATTTAACAATAAATGCCACCGCGAACCTGGTGCCCACAAAGCAACACTTGGCTTCTCCCAAGTGGGACACAGGCCCCTGCCACCATCCTGGAGCGACACCCCACCAAATCGCAGCCAACACTGCCAAGACCCCATCCCAGCCCAGCCCAGAAACAGTGGCTGTGGGTGCCGGGTAATGACATCACGTTTTTGTTGACATTCTGAAGCTGAAACTGTCAACAGAATATGTCTGAAGACCAACTATTGCCACAACGTACCTCTACAGTTGAAAGAATCCAGCATCGTGGACAGAATGTATCTGAAGACCAACTATTGGCACAATGTACCTCTAAGGCTGAAAAAAAGTGACATCATCAACAGAGTATGTCTGAAGAACAACTATTGGCACTATGTACATCTGAAGCCAAAAGAAAGCGACGTCATCAACAGAATACGTCTGAAGAACAGTCATCAACAAGTACTACCAATACTGGTAGGAACTGTCTTCATAGCAAAAATGAGGTAAATGAGGATGCAATTATCGAACACAGTTGTGGTGGAATGACTGTTAACATGTCAATTTTGCCTATCCCTAAATTTCTCCAATGAAAAAAACCATCTCATGGAAAATGTACTTGATGTTGTAGCAAAGGCAAAGTTTGTCCAAATGATATAAATTTTCCAGAAAACCCAGCATATTTTAAAAAATTAATGATAAATGAAGATTCTGACAGTAAAAATCTCATGGAAAATATTCATTGTTATATCATGTTGTTATTGTTTATTTATTAATCATTTATATATTATTTTCATGTACACTTTACTAATTTTCTTTCATCTCTGACACTTCTATTATAGAAAAAGGGCGAATAGCGATATGTATTAAAATATTTTTTAATTAATTTACTTTCAATGTGCACGAATCCATGCACCGGGCCACTAGTCCAAGATAAAAGTAAAAGTAAGAAGAAAATGACCCCAGAAACCATCAACAAAACAACAAGAAAGCCCACTGCATGGGAGAACATATTTGCCAATAATATTTCCGATAAGGGTTTAATCTCCAAAATTTACAGAGAACTCATACAACTTAATAAAAGGAAGATAAACGATCAAATCAAAAAATGGACAAAGGATTTAAATAGACACTTTTCGAAAGAGGACATAGAGAAGGCCCAGAAACATATGAAAATATGCTCAAAGTCACTAATCATCCGAGAGATGCAAATCAAAACAACAACGAGTTACCATCTCACACCTTTCAGAATGGCTATCATCAACAAATCAACAAACAACAAGTGCTGGCGAGGATATAGAGAAAAAAGAACCCTCTTGCACTGCTGGTGGGAATGCAGACTGGTACAGCCACTGTGGAAGACAGTATGGAGTTTCCTCAAAAAGTTAAAAATGGAACTCCCATTTGACCCAATAATCCCACTACTAGGACTATATCCCAAGAAACCAGAAACACCAATCAGAAAGGATATATGCACCCCTATGTTCATAGCAGCACAATTTACAATAGCTAAGATTTGGAAACAGCCTAAGTGCCCATCAGCAGATGAGTGGATTAAAAAACTGTGGTACATGTACACAGTGGAATAGTATGCTGCTATAAAAAAGAAGGAACTTTTACCATTTTCAACAGCATGAATGGAACTGGAGAGCATTATGCTAAGTGAAATAAGCCAGTCGGAGAAAGATAAATATCACATGATCTCCCTCATGTGGAATATAATGATCAACAAGAATAGATCCAGAGAAAATGGGG
>NW_005871403.1:153368-164469 GCF_000147115.1 Myotis lucifugus | reverse complement strand
AAACGATGATAAAGAATCATTGGTCGGTTGCTTCCTGCACCCCCCACACTGGGGATCGAGCCCGAAATCCAAGCAAATGGCCTGACCAGAAAGTGAACTGTGACCTCCTGGTTGACAGGTCGACCCTCAACCACTGAGCTACACCAGCCGGCCCGAATTGCCAGTTTTAAAGCAATCATGACCCTGGTTGGTGTGGCTCGGTTGGTTGGTCGTTTCCATTCCTGGTCAGAGCACATGCCTGGGTTGTCGAATCCTAGTACAGGAGGCAACTAATAGGCGTTCCTCTCTCCCTCTCCCTTCCTCTTTCTAAAATCAACAAAATCAAATTTTTGAAAAACAAAACAAAAAACAGTGACGACCCTGGCTGTGATGGCTCAGTTGGAAGTCATCCTGAAAACGGAAAGGTTGCGGGTTCGATTCCCGGACAGGACACATACCTAGAATGCAGGTATGATTGGCAGTGGGGGGCATACAGAAAGGCAGCCAATCTCTTTCTCCTCTCTTTCTCTCTCTCTTCCCTTCTCTCTAAAATCATGTCCTCGAGTGAGGATTAATAAAACATTTTTTTTTTAAACCACAGGCCACTGTCATGAAGAACACAGTAGCTGTATGGACCAGGAAGTTCATAACCAACAGACTACTTTATCGGAAACAAATGATCATTGAGGCCCGTTACCCTGAAAAGGTAACAGTACCTGAGACAAAAATTTGGGAAAAACCAGCCAAAATGTCATCTTTGTATTTGGTGACAAGACAATTGGCTTTGGCATGATTTATGATTCCTTGGATTACCCAAAGAAAAATGAACCCAAACACAGACTTGCAAGACATGGCCTGTATGAGAAAACAATGACCTCAAGAGAGGAACACATGAAGAAAATTAGGAGAAGTTCAAAGGCCATTATTGGTGCTGCAAAAAGTGAGCTGGAGATGGGACAACAGAAGGAGTTAAGATTCTTCAGTGACTTTATCTGTGGTAATCACAGGTTTTTCATGAGAGGATTAATAAACTAAGAACTTAAGATAATCACGAGGATATAAAGTACAGCATAAGAAATACAGTTAATAATATTGTAATAACTGTATGGTGTCAGATGGGTACAAGACTTATCGGGTGATCACTTCATAAATTATATGTCTAATCGCTGGGTTGTACACTCGAAACTAATATAATATTGTATGTCAACTGTAACTGAAAACTTAAAAAATTAAAATTTAATTTAATTTAAAAAGAAAAGAAAGCTGACCTCCTGAGCTATCTCAGAGTCCAGCCCTCAGAAGAAGAAAGAGAGAGACAAGAAATCATCTAAGTGAATTCTGTAATTTGTGTAAGATCAGAGTGGTGCTAAACTGGAATAAAATTTCTCCTGTAGTATAAACTATTCTTCCCTTAAAAAGTAGGAGGGGACTCCTCTGTGGGAAGGCATTAATAAGATATTTATCTGTAGCCTCTTTTTACATTATGACATCTCACTTAGAAGATAGATGAAAGGGCCCAGCCCGTGTGGCTCAGTGGTTGAGCATCAACCTATGAACCAGGAAGTCACAGTTTGATTCCCAGTCAGGGCACATGCCTGGGTTTCGGGCTCCAACCTTAGTAGGGGGCTTGCAGGAGGCAGCCGATCAATGATACTCTCATCATTAATGTTTTTCTCTCCTTCTTCCTCTCTGAAGTCAATAAATATATATATATATATATTTTAAAAAGAAGTAGATAAATGGGAGCTAAAGAAGAGGCCTTTTAGGTTAAATTATGCTACATTGATAAAGTCTGATATTGAAGGAAACACAAGAATAAGGGCATAATTATTTGATTAATCTAAGGATACAGACATTCAACAAATAATTTTTTAATTAAAAAAAATTCTGCTTTATCCCTACATAAATAAAATAAGAAAGAAAAGTTTTCCAAGAGAGCAGTACATAACACACATCTGAGAACTTGGGGGTATAGTTGTATTATATTGAACTAAGTTAAGCAATAGTCACTCTTTCAACTATAAGAATGAATATATATATATTTAAAAGCCAAAATGGCCCTAGCCGGTTTGGCTCAGTGGATAGAGCGTTGGTCTGTGGACTGAAGGGTCCTGGGTTTGATTCTGGTTAAGGGCACATGCCCGGATTGCAGGCTCCATCCCCAGTGTGGGGCGTGCAGGAGACAGCCGATCAATAATTCTCTCATCATTGATGTTTCTTTCTTTCTCTCTCTCTCTCTCTCTCTCTCTCTCTCTCTCTCTCTCTCGCCCCCCTTCCCTTCCTCTCTGAAATCATATATTTTAAAAAGCCAAAATGGACAACTATCTGCCAATTTTCTCCTCCATTAACACAAAAGAGAACAGTGTATTAAGATTACAAAAACTTGAACTCTAGAAGCTTGTCATAATATATATGACAATACCTAAAGAGAATAATAAAAAGTTATTATTTATTGAGCTTTTGTTATGTACTAGGCAATGCACTTACAGCTTGGCCATACAAAAGCTCACCTAAAACACTAGTTCCATTATTTTCCCTAATTAATGGAGTGCGGGTGAATTTCCCGCCAAAATATAAGATGGCTCTGTCTTTTGGTTTTGTTCCATCCACCAAAAGGGTGGATTACAAACAAATATTTGGTAATACGCAGTTACAATCGGCCCGAGTTTACACGTTTCCCGCACTCCACCGCAAATCTATATGAACCGAGTTAAAGACGGCTCCCGCGGAGTACGCGCAATTCACGCGAGCCGACTTAACTCGTTTCCCGCACTCCAAGTGTTAAGGTTTCAAAAAGGCTAAATAAGTAACTTCTCCAAGGTAATTTTTTTTAACTCAGAGATAGCTATCTTAAAGATCATGTTCTGGTGCCTCCCCTTTGACCCAAAAACAGAGACACACTGCTAAAAGTTATGAAGCAAAATAAAACAAGACTAATGAACAGCCTCTATTTCCAGGTATGTACCAAAATAAAGTAGAAAATCACAATTAACTTAAAATAAAATTTATTGAATTGTATCTAAAAATAAAATCACTAGACACCTGTAAGGGCAGGTATGATCTCTGTTTTGCTTATATGGCCTCCCTAGCACCTAACAGTGCTTAACTCTCAAACAACACCCATTCCAACTACAAGTCCTCTTCTTCCTTCCACTCCGGACACTTCCCCCAAGCCTTCCAACTCTTCTCCATCTTAACTCCCCCAACTTCATCTCTTGTTGCAAGAAACTCCTAAATGGACTTCCTACCTCAATACTTTCTCCACAGAAAAATCAAAGCATTCTTTTAAACCAGGAATCAGAACATGTTCTGCTTAAAACTCCCCAGGGTTTACCAGGCAACTTCAAATAAAATCCCAATACTCACTAGGGCCCACAAGTCCTGACCAATCTGGCCTGCTTCTCTCCCAATTGTTCAGTAGGCCCCAGCAACAGAAGCTTCCTTACAGATCTTTCATTCTGCAGGACCCTTTTTTGCCTCGTCTTTGTCCTTTACTCTCTGCCTGGAACATTCTTCCTGACTTATTCCCGTGGCTGACTTCTCCCCAGACTTAAGTCTCAGTTCAAATGTCATCTTTTCAGAAAAGCCTTTCCCAACCACATTATAAGGTAGGCTCCCACCAGTTACTCTCAATCACATCACCCTTTTTGTTCTTTACAGGATTAATCATAATCTAATGAATTATTTAGTTTTACTTGATTATATGTATGTACTCTGTCTCCCTCATTGAATATAAACTGTTTGACTTCCTACCGTATTTGTTTAACAAAATAAATAAGAGATGTACAGAACTTAATTGAATTAAAGTTTGAAAATCCACTGAGAATATGGAAATCTGTTAGAGGATAGTAAGTACATAAAGGTGCCAATTTCCCCAAAATTAACCTTTAAATTCAATATTCCCAATCAATAGTCAGTATTCCCGATAAAAATCTCAACAGGATTTCTTTTTGAACTTCACAGAATGATTCTAAAGTTCATCCAAAACAAACAGACAAGAACTGTCAAAGGCTGAAAAAAAACATAATGAACAGGTGACTAACCCTCCCAGTATTACAATTATGAAACAATAATATTTTAAAGGATATGGTAATATACAACAAAAGATCAAGAGAACATAATACAGTGGGGCCTTGACTTACGAGTTTAATTCGTTCCGTGACGGAGCTCGTAACTCAAATTACTCGTATGTCAAATCTTAAAGTGAACAAGTGAGACACGTGATGCTGGGCTGCTGTTGTGGCGTTCACTGTGACGTTCGCTGCGCCAACTAGCGGTGGGGTATCTGAAGCTGGCTCGTAACCCGAATTTTAGCTCGCAGCTCAAAGCAAAAAATCGGCCGAGAGACGGCTCGTATCTCGAAAAACTTGTTAGTCAGGACACTCGTAAGTCAAGGCCCCACTGTGGAACGTAACAGTTCCAAACACATTCCGAATAAATTATGAAGGTTGCAAATCTAAAGGTTGGATTATTCACTAAATAGCATTGACATTCTGGCTATTTGGTAGAAAAACCATGCACCCAGAAATAAATTCCAGCTGAATCAAAAAAATTAAAAGTTTAAAAAAAAAGTTTTAGAGTTAGTGAAGCAAACAATAGCTAATTTATAATCGATGTTTAGTTCTCAGAGGTAACCACTGGCATAACAAAATTTCTTGTAATAGTTTTAATTTCATAAAATATCACTAGGTCCAGCCCCATTGGCATGGCTCAGCGGTTGACCGTAGACCTATGAACCAGGAGATCATAGTTCAATTCCTGGTCAGGGCACATGCCCAAGTTGCAGGCCCTATCCCAAGTAGGGGGTGTGCAGGAGGCAGCCAATGAATGATTCTCTCTCATCACTGATGTTTCTAACTCTCTCTCCCTCTCCCTTCCTCTCTGAAATCAATAAAAATATAGTTTTAAAAAATATATATCACTAGGTCCAGATAATCTCAAAAACATTTTTTTATCATAACAGATTTGACAATTAAGCAAAGTAGGTAATTCCCAGTGATCATATTGCTGATTTTATTGCAGAAATTTAAAATTAAGAAATACCTTAAATTCAATACCTAAGCTGAATAAATGATCTCTTATTCCCATCCACCCCAATTTTTAAGTAACTGTCAATCATCACATTGAATAATCCCATAGATCAGTGATTTTTAACCTTTTTTCTCTCATCTATAATAAAAGTATAATATGCTAGTTAGACTGGAGAGCCCAACAGCGGAATAACCATCCAGATGACCTTCCAGACAACCTTCCAGACGAAGCCAGGGCTGCGAGGGTCGATCCCCTTGCATGAATTTTGTGCATCAGGCCTCTAGTGGCACATATAAACTAATTACTAAAATTCTGTGGCAAGCCAAAAAATATGTTACATTTTTCACTGATCTGACAAAAAAAAGGTATAATTTTGATTCATTCACACAGGGTGGCTATTGTTGTGTTGGCCACTGTCATGTTTTTATTTGACAATCTAAGGGAAAAGAGGTCAGTGCCCCGACCACTTAGTCAGGTATTGCATGTTTTAAAAACTCTTGTGGCACACTGGTTAAAAATTGCTGCCATAGATGATATGGTGTAATGAAAGGAGCGCTACACTGGATGTCAAAAGACTAGATCCTGCTAGTGCCCCACTACAATTTAGACAGATCACTTCATTTCTGTGGCCCTCAGAAAAACCGTAAAACAAGGTAAGACTACAGATAGCCCCCAATTTACATTTGTTCTACGGATGACCTTTTTCCACTTTACAATGTTGTCAAAGTGATAGGCATTCAATAGAACCCATATTTCGAATTTTGACCTTTTCCTGGGCTAGCGATATGCAGTGCAATACTTTCTTGTGATGCTGGGCAGAGGCAGTGAGCAAGGCTCCCAAAGACTTGATCAAGCCCTAGTCGGTTTGACTCAGTGGATAGAGCATCAACCGGTGGACCTAAGGCTTGATTCCAGCAATTCCAGTCAAGGGCACATATCTCAGTTGCAGGCTCTATCCCAGAACAGGGCTATGCGGGAGGCAACCAATCCATGTGTCTTTCTCACATTGATATTTCTCTCTCTCCATCTCTCCCCCTCCCTTCCACTCTCTCTAAAAATCAATGGAAAAATATCAAATGAGGATTAACAAAAAACAAACAAAACAAAAATGACGTGATCAAAAGAATAAACAGCAGATATCCTACAATGTACTGTGTTGCCAGAGTTATTTGGATATTGTGTTTTGTATTTTCCCATCCCATCAGGTCTACAATATGCCATGTCACTTGCTGCTGGTGAGAAAAGGAAAGCAATTACTCTTGAGATGAAATTACATTAGCCCAGCCCTAGCCGGGTAGCTCATGATTAGACCATCATCAGAGGAGCCAAGGTTGTGGGTTCGGTCAGGGCACATACAAGAATCAACCAGTGATGCATGAATGAGTGGAACAACAAACTGGTGTTTTTCTTTCTCTCTCTCTAAAATCAATCAATAAATTAAAAAAAATTTTTTTTAAAGAAATCACATTAGCCCAACTGTAAGCTAATGTAAGTGTTCTCAGCATGTTTAAGGTAGCCTAGGCTAGGATGTTCCTTCAAAAGTTAGGTCTACTCAGTGCATTTTCAACTTACAATATATTCAACTTAAGATGGGTTTAGCAGGACATAACCCCATCAAGGAGCATCTGTAGATAACCTATATGACTCTACATTCTATAATTCTATAAATTATTAGCATTTTGTTTTAATCAATTTAAATTTGTTTTTGAGATCATTTTTAAGTAAAAGTAATAACAGCACACATGGAAGAATTAAACTGAAGAACTCCTCTTCAAATGCAAAGAGGATTTGTATGTTATATCTGAAGACTATCCAAGTAATATAATATTTTGACCACACTAGCTCCTAGGGTAGAAAAATTGGTAGTAAAAATGTTCAAGGAAAACTACTACCACAAGAATACCCAAATAAAAATCAGATGCTCTACATAGTTATTGCTACATATCAGAAGCTTTTCATAGCTTTTTAATACTCCTAATAAGTCCTAATAGAAAAAGAAACAAACAAAATGTTTTCTTAACCATCTATCTAAATGTGCTTTTTTCATCCTCAAACTTGAAAAGGACAAAATATCAGGCAATCTACAGACTGAGTTATTTGTGCACATATTAATCTGCTCAACTTTATAGTACTTAATAATGTGCCCTGAACATAAAAAGCACTTAACACCAGTTTTACAAAGCAATGAACTATAAATGAATCTCTAATCAATAAGTCAACACAATTAATTATGATGAACATTGACTACATCTAGTAAAATCCATATGTGAAGTAAAAGAATAGACGGACCCTGGCTGATGTGGCTCATTTGTTGAGTATTGTCCTGTGCACCAAAAGGTTGCCGGTTCGATTCCCAGGTAGGGAAAGCGTAGGAAGCAGCCCATCAATGTTTCGCTCTAACATGAATGTTTCTCTTCCTCTCTCTCTCTCTCTCTCTCCCCTCCCTCTCTCTCTAAAAATCTATTTTAAAAAATCTTGGAAGGAAGGAAGGAAGGAAGGAAGGAAGGAAGGAAGGAAGGAAGGAAGGAATAGATGAAACTACATAAGTATGGGAAACCTCTATCATTCCCAGCCATCAATTAAGAGTTTGAAATTGTTACTAAGACGAAATACAATTAAAACTGAACAACAAAATAAACACACACAAAAAACAAGTAACAAATATCCTGACATTTACCTACATCAGCGATTATCAACCAGTGTGCCACAAGAATTTTTAAAACATGCAATATCTGACTATTTCATCAGGGGCACTGACCTCTTTTCCCTTAGATCAATGGTTCTCAACCTTCCTAATGCCGCGACCCTTTAATACAGTTCCTCATGTTGTGGTGACCCCCAATTTCATTGCTACAAATTGAACATAATTAAAGCATAGTGATTCATCACAAAAACAATATGTAATTATATATGTGTTTTCCAATGGTCTTAGGCGACCCCTGTGAAAGGGTCATTCGACCCCCAAAGGGGTCGCGACCCACAGGTTGAGAACCGTAGCCTTAGATTGTCAAATTAAAAACTGACAACAGCCAACACAATAGCCATCCAGTGTGAATGAATCAAAATTATACCTATTCTTTTGTCAGTTGGTGCTGCAGAACTTTAGTCATTAGTTTCTGTGTGCCAATGAGAAGAAAAAGTTTGAAAATTGCTGACCTACATCAATTCCTGGCCTATTCAAAGCCCGTTGCTTTCCACTGCAGATAACAATGGCAAGAAAATTTCATCCTTCACCAATTTTTTAAAAAGCTTTAAAAAAACCTAACTAATCTAAATCTGCCTAGCCTGGAAACAAATTTTTAATCAATTAAATTCAAAGAAACTATAAGTTAATTTCAAACATTTTGTGCCTTTTTAAAAAAATTATGTGGGCAGGCCAAATACTTAAGTCTTACTGTATAATTAAATTCAACATGACAGGCAGTTATATATACTAGTATACTAGTGACCTGGTGCACAGATTCGTGCACACTGAAAGGAAATTAATTAGAAGGTGGCTGGTGGGGCGGGACTGGGTGAGACGGGCCAGACACGCCCTGGAGCCAACCTCTCACAGTCCCTCTCCAGTGTCTGCAGAGTGAGAGGGGTCCCTCCAGCAGGTGGGGTCCCTCAGCAGGTGGCGGTCCTTCAGCCTGGCCTGCAGGGATGAGGCCAAAATCAGCTCTCCGGCATCCCCCGAGGGGTCCTGGAGTGCGAGAGGGCACTCTGCAAAGTTGCTGTTGTATAGGGTGTGGAACGCAAACACAAGTGTGCAGTAAACCAGATTCGGGACCAACAGTGCCCCAGCAACAACATGACCCACAGCCGAAGGTGGAATCGCGCAGCCCCTTGAGGAATTGGGCTCTCTCCTCTCTGGTTTTGGGGTGTGTCACCCAAGAACTGCAGCCGCCAAGTCACTGCAGCTTGGCAGCTCCTGCATTGAGCGTCTGCCCCCTGGTGGTCAGTGTGTGTCATAGTGACGGGTCAGACAGTAGGAGGGACACTTAGCATATCAGCCTTTTATATGCACAGGTAGGGTCCCTAGACCTGGCTGGCGATCAGGGCTGATCAAAGCCTTTCAGCTGCCAGGGCATGCCTTCCTCCGCTGCCAGCTGGGGCCTTCCTTAGTTCCATGCCATCCCCTGGTGGTCAGCACACATCATAGCGAGTGATCGAACTCTTAGTCTCCCGGTCAAACTCCCGAGGGGACAATTTGCATATTAGGTTTTTATATAGAGAGAGATATCTCCGAGAATGTTACACCACAGGTAACAAGTGTATTTGGATAAGTTGTAATGTGAATCCATTTTTCTAATTAGAATGCAATGTTTATTCATTTAATAAATATTGCAGTATCAATATTCTACCCAGAAAATAAAATCCTCGAATTTTATCTTTAAATTTGCCATAAACTTAAAGATAAAATCAGAGAAGGGCCTATCCTTCCCTCCAGAGGAGATAAAACAGGTACATAAAAAGCTAAATATAAGGTAGAAAGTGTAAATGCCATGAGATGTGCAAATAAAGCATTTCACAAGGGCAGAGGGAGCTGTTACTACCTCACAGAAATATAGCCCTCTCAACCTATTTAAAGTAATTTCATAACTATTAACTTTCTTAGGCTCACAACAGCCAACCCTGGGAGAGACGCTTTCCTCCTATCATAGGTGAGGAAACTGAAGCACAGAAAGGTTGATCATATTCCAAAATGTCACAATTTAATTAAAGGAAGAATCGGGACTCTTTGTATTATATTTTCTCTGGGGGAGTAGTTCAATATATGGCAAGGCTTTTGCAAAAGAAAATAGTACTTTATTTTAATATTGCAAGTATTCACACCGTTATGTATGTATGTGCATATTATTTACATGTACGTGTTAACCTTGATTTCTAGTAACACGTGTGCTTAAAACAAGGCAAAGCAACTGTGTACTATAAATATTAAAATAAATAAATAAACTTCCACGGGATTTTAACAAAATAAGAAAGTAAAGACTATTTCTTTTTCCAACAATTTGTGGTTATTTCTTCTGTAATTTTTTTAAATATATTTTATTGATTTTTTACAGAGAGGAAGGGAGAGAGATAGAGAGTTAGAAACATCGATGAGAGAGAAACATCGATCAGCTGCCTCCTGCACATCCCCCACTGGGGATGTGCTCACAACCCAGGTACATGCCCTTGACCGGAATCGAACCTGGGACCTTTGAGTCCGCAGGCCGACGCTCTATCCACTGAGCCAAACCGGTTTCGGCTCTTCTGTAATTTTTACCTACTTAGACATAAGATTCTAAAATTGGGCTACTCCTGAGCCCCAGCAAATTGATTCCTCCAATAAATAACTTTATGAAAAAGTACACGAAAACATTTTGAAAAAAACACTGAAAACTAAATCATGCCATCAGCTCTTCAGTTAGCCAATCCCATGTGACCATCAGCAGGCGCTATTGATCAAGATACGATGAACGAATGAATGAATACTTGGTTGGCATTTTTAAATCCCGGGCCTGTTGCTCTTTGCACAGTGTTCCGCCTCCCATCGTTACCTCGCCAGGGTAAACACAAGGAATGTAAATTTCAAAATTGGGACATGACTGAGGAAGCAACCCTGATGCAGGTGAGTACACTCATTCCAAAGAGCAGAATTCCCCACCCGGAACTCCGCTCCGAGGCGAGCTGCTGCAGCAGCACGGGGCCCACAACATCAACACAACTCGGGTACCAGCACATCACTGTCCTCCCCCACCCACACCTTCGGTCCTCGGCGCACCTCGTCCAGCTCATTCGAAGAATTCAAATTCGCTTTCCTCTCCATTAGGACTCATTTCTAAATTACAGTTTCTCAAATCCCTCTGACCCCCAAAAAGAGAATTCCCCGACTTGGCATCATTATTAAAGCCAATATCCAAGGCAGAAGGTACAGAGTTCCGACCTTTGCCATCTCCACCGCGACCCGCCCTTCGCCATTCCTCTCCCGGGCGGTCTGCTTAGAAAGGCGAACTAGTTCGCTCCTCACGCGCTCGTCCCTCGCTGTCACCCTCCCGCACCCTCCTCTCCCGGCCGCCCACCGACTCCGCCTCCGAGGGAGCGCGGCGGCCACCGCGCGGCCCGC